>NC_134485.1:242677237-242841424 GCF_040206685.1 Ascaphus truei | reverse complement strand
AATAGACCACGTTTTTCTAGGGGGCACATACAGTAGGTTGGCAAATAAAAATGCTGTAATGTTCAGAGCCAATGTGTACCTTCAAACTTTGATCATTGGATTATACAAAGATTATTCAAAAGATTACCCTCAGATTGTCGTGTTTTTTAGCCATGTACAAAATAAACGCTTTGTTTCTACATATTTTAATGGGAAGAATGAGTGGTATAGTAAGTAGTAGCTTCACTGGCTTTGAAACAAGTAATTTCCATGTGCCCCAGGTACCAAGTTAGATGGTAAACTGTTCCCATGTTTGGGTAAACAAATTCTATGTATGTATATCTTAATTTATATAGCACCATAGCTGTACTCAGCGCTTTACAAGAGGTACAATGCAGTATTATAGGGAGTTATGATTTATGATACAATAAGTGCCAAACAAAAATCAGATAATAGGAAAGGAAATCCCTGTCCCGTTAGAGCTTACAATCTAAGTGTTATGTTGGGAGACGTACCGACACAGCAGGTGAGGGATTAAGGGCAGTAGATGGCAGTGCCGGGCCACAATTGTTGGTAGGAGTTATTGTGGGTGTGGGACAGTAGCCATGAGTCTAGGGTATTTAAATGCTTCATTTAAGAGGTGATTTGTTTTAGATTAGTTGTTGGTGGGCTAATTGTTGTAAACCCTTTTCACAAGTACACACAGGGATGCTGGAAAGAAGGGCTTTAACTCGTTACCCACCAGGAAGTCACAGCAGCGCCATTTTATACAAAAATTCCCTTTTGGTTCAGATTACTGTATGTGCAGTATTATGCATGATAACTCCTTCAAAAAGCACATCCATTATATAGGCATTTTAACACTACATGGGTGCGTGCAGTACTTGATTTGTTGATTTATTAGGGACTAGCTGATATACCCGGCGTTGCCCAGGATTGCAGGGGCGGAGGGCGTGAAAAGCGGGCTGCGTGAAGGGCAGGGAGGGCGTGAAGGGCAGGGGCGTGAAGGGCAGGGAGGGGGGGCGTGAAGGGCAGGGAGGGGGGTGTGTGAAGGGCAGGGAGGGGGGCGTGAAGGGCAGGGAGGGGGGGCGTGAAGGGCAGGGAGGGGGGGCGTGAAGGGCAGGGAGGGGGGCGTGAAGGGCAGGGAGGGGGGGCGTGAAGGGCAGGGAGGGGGGGCGTGAAGGGCAGGGAGGGGTGGGGCGTGAAGTGCAGGGAGGGGGGGACGTGAAGGGCAGGGAGGGGCGGCCTGAAAGGCAAGGAGGGGGGCGGGTGAAAGGCAGGGAGGGGGGCGGGTGAAAGGCAGGGAGGGGGGGGTGAAAGGCAGGGAGGGGGGCGGGTGAAAGGCAGGGAGGGGGGCGGGTGAAAGGCAGGGAGGGGGGGCGGGTGAAAGGCAGGGAGGTGGGGGGGTAAAGGCAGGGAGGGGGGGTGAAAGGCAGGGGGGGGAGGGGTGGGGGGGGTGGGAGTGGGGTGTCTGGATTATGTTGTGGGGTTCGTTGTTGATGTGGTGTTGATTTGGGTGATTTGTTTCTTCTGATGGGTGGTGGTTTGGGGGGTCCCCCCCCCCCCCCCCCCCCCCCCCCGGTTGAGATGGGGGGGGGGGAGGGTTTTTTGTTTTGGTTGTGTGTGTGGTGGGGGTGTTATGGGCGTGGGTGTTTATGGGTGTGAAGGAAGGCAGGGAGGGGGGGTGAAAGGCAGGGAGGGGAGTGAAAGGCAGGGAGGGGAGTGAAAGGCAGGGAGGGGGTGAAAGGCAGGAGGGGGGTGGTGAAAAGCAGGGAGGGGGGGGTGAAAGGCAGGGAGGGGGGGGTGAAAGGCAGGGAACTGGGGGTGAAAGGCAGTGGGGGTGAAAGGCAGGGAGGGGGGGTGAAAGGCAGGGAGGGGGGGTGAAAGGCAGGGGGGGTGAAAGTGAGTGAGGGAGGGTGAAAGTGAGGGAGGGGGGGGTGAAAGTGAGGAGGGGGGGATGAAAGTGAGGGAGGGAGGGGTGAAAGTGAGGGGGGGTGAAAGGGAGGGAGGGGGGGATGAAAGTGAGGGAGGGAGGGGGTGAAAGTGAGGGGGGGTGAAAGGGAGGGGGGTGTAAGTGAGGGGGGGTAAAAGGGAGGGGGGTGAAAGTGAGGGAGGGGGGGTGAAAGTGAGGGGGGATGAAAGTGAGGGGGGGTGAAAGTGAGGGGGGGTGTAAGTGAGGGAGGGTGAAAGTGAGGGAGGGGGGGTGAAAGTGAGGGAGGGGGGGTGAAAGTGAGGGAGGGGGCGTGAAAGTGAGGGAGGGGGGTGAAAGTGAGGGAGGGGGGTGAAAGTGAGGGAGGGGGGGTGAAAGTGAGGGAGGGGGGTGAAAGTGAGGGAGGGTTGGGAAAGTGAGGGAGGGGTGGTGAAAGTGAGGGAAAGGGGTGAAAGTGAGGGGGGGGTGAAAGTGAGGGGGGTGAAAGTGAGGGAAGGGGGATGAAAGTGAGGGAGGGTGAAAGTGAGGGGGGAGGGGTGAAAGTGAGGGGGGGTGAAAGTGAGGGAGGGGGGTGAAAGTGAGGGGGTATGAAAGTGAGGGAGGAGGGTAAAAGTGAGGGAAGGGGGGTGAAAGTGAGGGAGGGGTGTGAAAGTGAGGGAGGGGGGTGAAAGTGAGGGAGGGGTGTGAAAGTGAGGGAGGGGGGGATGAAAGTGAGGGGGGGTGAAAGTGAGGGGGGGGGGCAAAGTGAGGGAGGGGTGGTGAAAGTGAAGGAGGGGGGGTGAAAGTGAGGGAGGGGGGTGAAAGTGAGGGGGGGTGAAAGTGAGGGAGGGTGAAAGTGAGGGGAGGAGGGGTGAAAGTGAGGGGGTGAAAGTGAGGAGGGGGGGGTGTAAGTGAGGGGGGGTGTAAGTGAGGGGGGGTGTAAGTGAAAGGGGGTGAAAGTGAGGGTGGGGGGGTGAAAGTGAGAGAGGGGGGCATGAAAGTGAGGGAGGGGGGGCGTGAAAGTGAAGGAGGGGGGCGTGAAAGTGAGGGAGGGTTGGTGAAAGTGAGGGAGGGGTGGTGAAAGTGAGGGAGGGGGGTGAAAGTGAGGGGGGGTGAAAGTGAGGGGGGGTGAAAGTGAGGGAGGGGGGCGTGAAAGTGAGGGAGGGTTGGTGAAAGTGAGGGAGGGGGGTGAAAGTGAGGGGGGGTGAAAGTGAGGGGGGGTGAAAGTGAGGGAGGGGGGGATGAAAGTGAGGGAGGGTGAAAGTGAGGGGGGAGGGGTGAAAGTGAGGGGGGGTGAAAGTGAGGGAGGGGGGGTGAAAGTGAGGGGGTATGAAAGTGAGGGAGGAGGGTAAAAGTGAGGGAAGGGGGGTGAAAGTGAGGGAGGGGGGTGAAAGTGAGGGAGGGGGGTGAAAGTGAGGGAGGGGGTGTGAAAGTGAGGGAGGGGGGATGAAAGTGAGGGGGGGTGAAAGTGAGGGAGGGGTGGTGAAAGTGAGGGGGGGTGAAAGTGAGGGGGGGCAAAAGTGAGGGAGGGGTGGTGAAAGTGAAGGAGGGGGGGTGAAAGTGAGGGAGGGTGAAAGTGAGGGGAGGAGGGGTGAAAGTGAGGGGGTGAAGTGAGGGAGGGGGGGGTGTAAGTGAGGGGGGGTGTAAGTGAGGGTGGGGGGGTGAAAGTGAGGGAGGGGGGCGTGAAAGTGAGGGAGGGGGGCGTGAAAGTGAGGGATGGGGGGGGTGAAAGTGAGGGGGGGTGAAAGTGATGGGGGGTGAAAGTGAGGGATGGGGGGGTGAAAGTGAGGGACGGGGGGTGAAAGTGAGGGAGAGGGGGTGAAATGAGGTGGGGTGGTGAAGTGAGGGAGGGGTGGTGAAGTGTGGGGAGGGGTGAAAGTGAGGGAGGGGGTGAAAGTGAGGGAGGGGTGGGGTAAAGTGAGGGAGGGGGGGTGAAAGTGAGGGGGGGGGGGAAAGTGAGTGGGGATGAAGTGAGGAAGGGGGGGGTGAAAGTGAGGGGGGGTGGATGTGAGGGATGGGGGGGTGTAAGGTGAGGGATGGGGGGTGATATGAGGGATGGGGGGGTGATAGTGAGGGAGGGGGGGTGATGGTGAGGGAGGGGGGGGTAAAAGTGAGGGAGGGGGTGAAAGTGAGGGAGGGGGTGAAAGTGAGGGAGGGGGGGTGAAGTGAGTGAGGGGGGGGTGAAATGAGGGAGGGGGGGTGAAATGAGGGAGGGGGGGTGAAAGTGAGGGAGGGGGGTGAAAGTGAGGGAGGGGGTGTGAAGTGAGGGAGGGGGGATGAAAGTGAGGGGGGTGAAGTGAGGGAGGGGTGGTGAAAGTGAGGGGGGGGTGAAAGTGAGGGGGGGGGGCAAAAGTGAGGGAGGGGTGGTGAAGTGAAGGAGGGGGGGTGAAAGTGAGGGAGGGGGGTGAAAGTGAGGGGGGGTGAATGTGAGGAGGGTGAATGTGAGGGGAGGAGGGGTGAAAGTGAGGGGGGTGAAGTGAGGGAGGGGGGGGTGTAAGTGGGTAAGGGGGGGGTGTAAGTGAGGGGGGGTGAAGTGAGGGTGGGGGGGTGAAAGTGAGGGAGGGGGGGCATGAAAGTGAGGGAGGGGGGGCGTGAAAGTGAAGGAGGGGGGCGTGAAAGTGAGGGAGGGGGCGTGAAAGTGAGGGAGGGGGGCGTGAAAGTGAGGGAGGGGGGCGTGAAAGTGAGGGAGGGGGGGGGTGAAAGTGAGGGAGGGGGGGTGAAAGTGAGGGGGGTGAAAGTGATGGGGGGTGAAAGTGAGGGATGGGGGGTGAAAGTGAGGAGGGGGGGGTGAAAGTGAGGGAGAGGGGGTGAAAATGAGGGAGGGGTGGTGAAAGTGAGGGAGGGGTGGTGAAAGTGTGGGGAGGGGTGAAAGTGAGGGAGGGGGTGAAAGTGAGGGAGGGGGTGAAAGTGAGGGAGGGGGGTGAAAGTGAGGGAGGGGTGGGGTAAAAGTGAGGGAGGGGGGTGAAAGTGAGGGAGGGGGGGTGAAAGTGAGTGGGGATGAAAGTGAGGAAGGGGGGGGTGAAAGTGAGGGGGGTGAAAGTGAGGGATGGGGGGGTGAAGTGAGGATGGGGGGTGATAATGAGGGATGGGGGGTGATAGTGAGGGAGGGGGGGTGATGGTGAGGGAGGGGGGGGTGAAAATGAGGGAGGGGGGGGGGTGAAAATGAGGGAGGGGGGGTGAAAGTGAGGGAGGGGGGTGAAAGTGAGGGAGGGGGTGTGAAAGTGAGGAGGGGGGATGAAAGTGAGGGGGGGTGAAAGTGAGGGAGGGGTGGTGAAAGTGAGGGGGGGGTGAAAGTGAGGGGGGGGCAAAAGTGAGGGAGGGGTGGTGAAAGTGAAGGAGGGGAGGTGAAAGTGAGGGTGGGGTGTGAAAGGAGGGGGGGTGAAAGTGAGGGAGGGGGTGAAAGTGAGGGAGGGGGTGAAAGTGAGGGAGGGGGGTGAAAGTGAGTGAGGGGGGGGTGAAAATGAGGGAGGGGGGGGGGTGAAAATGAGGGAGGGGGGGTGAAAGTGAGGGAGGGGGTGAAAGTGAGGGAGGGGGTGTGAAAGTGAGGGAGGGGGATGAAAGTGAGGGGGGGTGAAAGTGAGGGAGGGGTGGTGAAAGTGAGGGGGGGGTGAAGTGAGGGGGGGGCAAAAGTGAGGGAGGGGTGGTGAAAGTGAAGGAGGGGAGGTGAAAGTGTGGGAGGGGTGTGAAAGTGAGGGGGGGTGAAGTGGGAGGGTGAAGTGAGGGGAGGAGGGGGTGAAAGTGAGGGGGTGAAAGTGAGGGAGGGGGGTGTAAGTGAGGGGGGGGTGTAAGTGTGGGGGGGTGAAAGTGAGGTGGGGGGGTGAAAGTGAGGGAGGGGGCATGAAAGTGAGGGAGGGGGGCGTGAAAGTGAAGGAGGGGGGACGTGAAAGTGAGGGAGGGGGCGTGAAAGTGAGGGAGGGGGGCGTGAAAGTGAGGGAGGGGGGGTGAAAGTGAGGGAGGGGGGGTGAAAGTGAGGGGGTGAAAGTGATGGGGGGTGAAAGTGAGGGATGGGGGGTGAAAGTGAGGGAGGGGGGGTGAAAGTGAGGGAGAGGGGGTGAAAATGAGGGAGGGGTGGTGAAAGTGAGGAGGGGTGGTGAAAGTGTGGGGAGGGGTGAAAGTGAGGCAGGGGGGTGAAAGTGAGGGAGGGGTGGGGTAAAAGTGAGGAGGGGGGGTGAAAGTGAGGGAGGGGGGTGAAAGTGAGTGGGGATGAAAGTGAGGAGGGGGGGGTGAAAGTGAGGGGGGTGAAAGTGAGGGATGGGGG
Source organism: Ascaphus truei (assembly GCF_040206685.1). NCBI lineage: Eukaryota > Metazoa > Chordata > Amphibia > Anura > Ascaphidae > Ascaphus > Ascaphus truei. Next base: position 242,835,278 of record NC_134485.1, on the reverse strand, counting down.
GTGAAAGTGAGGGATGGGGGGTGATAATGAGGGATGGGGGGTGATAGTGAGGGAGGGGGGGTGATGGTGAGGGAGGGGGGTAAAAGTGAGGGAGGGGGTGAAAGTGAGGGAGGGGGTGAAAGTGAGGGAGGGGGGTGAAAGTGAGTGAGGGGGGGGTGAAAATGAGGGAGGGGGGGGTGAAAATGAGGGAGGGGGGGGTGAAAGTGAAGGGGGTGAAAGTGAGGGAGGGTTTAAAGTGAGGGAGGGGGGGTGAAAGTGAGGGGTGGGGGGTGAAAGTGAGGCACAAATTGTTGCCAGGAGTAAAATGTCCCTCTCCACACACACACACACACACACACACACACACACACACACACACACACACACCGGTAGTGAGAGGTGGTGGAGAGTGGAACTGGCGCAGATCCGAGGAGGCTGCTTGGCCCCCCAGCGGCCATCGGAGGTAAGGGAGCGCCGGAGAGGGAAGGGAGCACCGGGGAGGGAAGTGAGCGCCGGGGAGGTAATGGAGATGAGGTAAGGTAGTGCCGGTGAGGTTTATTTATTCGACCCAACCCGGGCCGCGTGGCCACCGGAGGTAAGGGAGCGCCGGGGAGGGAAGGGAGTGCCGGGGAGGTAAGGGAGCGCCGGGGAGGGAAGGGAGCGCCGGGGAGGGAAGGGAGTGCCGGGGAGGTAATGGAGATGAGGTAAGGTAGTGCCGGTGAGGTTTATTTATTCGACCCAACCCGGGCCGCGCGGCCACCGGAGGTAAGGGAGCGCCGGGGAGGGAAGGGAGTGCCGGGGAGGGAAGGGAGTGCCGGGGAGGGAAGTGAGCGCCGGGGAGGGAAGTGAGCATCGGGGAGGGAAGTGAGCATCGGGGACGTAATGGAAATGAGGTAAGGTAGTGCCGGTGAGGTTTATTTGCTCGACCCAACACACACGCATGCACGACGGGACTGAGAGGTGGTGAAATTGTAAGTGCGGAGCGAACATGAGTAGCGGCCGTGAAGGTAGTGTTTAGTGTTTAGCGGCGTTGCTGAAGGCAGCAATTTTTAGGCGAGTGCAGACATGATGAGGAAAACGGTGAAATTTGCAGTGTGGAGCGCAGATGGTCATGAGTAGCGGGTGTGCGGAGTGAAGGCGGACATTTTGAGTAGGTGAAGGAGTGAATTTTGTGTGCGTAGCGGCGCGGGAAAGCGGAAATTTTGTGAAGGCGGACATTTTGAGTAGGTGAAGGGGGAAATTTAGTGTGCATAGGGGAGCGGGAAGGCGGACATTTTCAGAAGGCGGACATTTTGAGTAGGTGAAGGTGGGAATTGTGTGTTTGTAGCAGCAAGAGGGTGAAAATGGTGAAGGGAGAAATTGTTATTGCGGAGCATGGACAGGATGATGTTGATGGTAATGATTGAGTGCGTAGCGGGCGGGAAGGGAGTGTTGAGGGTGCGTGAAGGCATGTGAATAATTAGTTGAAGGCGGCCATTTTGTGTGCGGAGCGGCGACAGTGTGAAAATAATGAGTGCGTAGCGTGCGGGAAGGCCCAAATGTGTATAATGTAGGTTGATGCGGAAAATGTTAGTGGTGATCAGGAAGGGAGTGTGTAGCGGCCTAGTTTGGAGCGGCGACAGGGTTTTGAGCGTGATCGGAAAGGGAGTGTGTAGCGGTTGTAGGTGCGGCGGCAGGTTTTGGAGCATCCGTGAAGGGAGTGTGGAGGGCGCCCGTGAAATTTTGAGGGCGTAACGGGCGGGAAGGGAGTGTGCAGCGGGCGGAGGTGTAGTGTGCGACAGGGTGATGATGAAGGGAACAGGCGGGAAGCCAGAGGGAGTGTGGAGCAGGCGGTAAGTAGAACAATTATCCAGGGGTGATAGTCTGAGGTGGGTTAAATTAGACAGGGGTGATAGTCTGAGGTGGATTAAATTTACCAAAGTCAGTGTATGACTCCGCAGGGGTGATATTCTGAGATGACAGTCTCAGGGGGTATGGTATGCCAGTGTGAGTGTGACAGTGGAGTAGGTGTGTCAGTGATGTCAGTGTAGCTCTTGGCCAATGAGAGTCGTGGGGGAGGCAGACTATGGGCGGGCGGACCGAGGGACCAATGTGTGTGTGTGTGTGTCACAGTGGAGCGTACCTCTTGGCCCATGAGAGTCGTGGGGGGGGGGGGGGGGCGGGCGGGCGGACCGAGGCACCAATGAGATTCCCCACATCTACTAACAATCAAATACTTTTCAGTTTTATTATATATAGATAAATGGTTCAAAAGGGATCGGCTGCATGGAATCTTTGTTATCACTATTTCCTGAATAACTATTTGGTTCGTATGGCACCTTTTTGGGGATGTGTGGTAAAAATGTATGTCCCATATTGAAAACTCATAAATTGCATGAAAATGTGATGGCATCACTGACATTTGTATTGCATATGAAGAGATTTAAGAAACAACTTCATAGTTATTTGAGCTGCACTCATGACAGGTATAAAATATTCTAATCATATTGTGATCTAGTTTCGGAGTATATATGTTTTCTTCCTACTGATTGAAAACGAGTTCACCAGCAACATATTCCTATAACATTCTGAGGGGGGGGGGACACATACTCCCATTACATCTGCAACATTCAAAAATATTAAAACCATTTTCCACTTAATCTTTGGTAGGCATAGAAGGAATGATGAGAATGATGATATTTACTAGGCTGAGCAAAGGATGAAAATGTTATTGTTTTCTTGGTATTAAGGCTACGTGTGAAAGTTCCATATTGAGTTTTCTAATTGAAATGTAAATGTTAGTAAAAAACAAACAAAACAAAAAAAAAAAAAAACATTAGTAGGCCACTGCTGAACATGGAATTGAGATGAGTTGTAACATGTTACGGAGCATAATATCGTCATCTTCCACCAAACATTCAGCATTTTTATATTGACCAATACGAGCCTTTTCTCAACAATTATCTATTGTAGTTTTTTCTTTACTGTAATCATTTACCTTAAAGATTATTTTATAATAAGTATCAACATTTGTCAATGAAGTTACAAAGTGTTTATTTGAGGCAACTTGTTAAAACCTCTGCAAAAGAATCGACTGGTATCAGACAACCCAAGAAATTAAGCCTGCTGGGAAACACAGCGGCGTTGCTGTAGCCTTCTGAAATGTGCGAAGTAGAGGGTTAATAAAAACCACAGAAGCAGGAATGGACTAATCCAGGAAGGAATGTAAATACAGCAGGTTCTTTATATAATGATGAGTACTGTCCAAGAACAGAGGACAGAGTTTTAAAGTTGGAAAAGGAACATGGTGTCAATTATTTGTGTTATTCCTCTGTTATCTGCCAAGACTCCCCCCCCCCCCCCTCACCCCCACGCATAGGAGTTCACGGTTTGTTGACTTCGACAGCATGTCGTATTGACCTACTTAGTAACACACTGGATTCCTGGCACTGAAGGAGTTAACATCCACAGAATGATTGGCACTCTCCAAAAACAAATGCATTTCACATCTGGGAAATGAAACAGCCTGTACATACCTAATAAGATATCTTCAAAATCATGCTGTACTAAGCCTGCCTCAAGTGACCAATTCTGTTTACTGAAGAAGAATCTCGCCTACAGTATGCTCTTATTTTCTATCATTAACATGGAGTACATAAGCGTCGTTTTATCGCAGCTTTTAAACATAGTAAATGACTTGCAGAGTAATTATAGCTACTTGTTACTGATTAAGCTATACTTGCAATTGTCTATAATACAATGGTGCTAGCAATCATGCTAATGCCTCGCTTCTTTCCTCAATTAAAATCACTGTAGGACATAAGCGAAGTATGGCAAAAGCAAACAGCATTTACAGTCACTACAAGGATAAGAGCTACAGTATCTACAAAAACAGAGGCAACAAGAGAACATAACACAAACCATGCGTTGTTTCTTTTGTCATTCTCACGAGAATGCAAACAAATAATGTGGGTCAGATCCCTGACCAAATAATAACCAAATACTTGTTAGTAAGGTGGTTTGGATATACCTAGGGCATTAATTTCCAACCAGGGTTCCCTGGGCACCCCTCAAGAGTTCCGCGGCCGCCAGGGGGGGAGAGCTGGGACAACTCTCCCTGTTGTCCCAGGTCTGTCGGCGTGGTGGCACCCCACATAGCAGTGATCCGGCGGCTGCCGAGCTCAGCAGCAGCCACTGCCCCGGTCACTACTATCCTTCCTCTCCCTGCTCCTGTCGGCGCCGGAAGGAACGTTCAACGTCTGGCTGACAGGATGAGGGAGCTGCGGACCGCAAAGTTGTGTGTGGGTAAGAGAGAAGGGGGAGAGGGTGAGATGGGAAGGTGAGGAGAGTTTGAGGGGAAAGGGGTGAAGACTATGAGGGGAGAAGAGAGAGGAGGGAGAGTGTGACCGGGGGAGAGTGTGAGAGGTGAAGAGAGGGGGAGAGTGTAAGGGGAGAAGAGGGGTAGAGAGCGTAAGGGGGAGAGGGAGAGCGTAAGGGGGGAACGGGGTTGGAGTGTGAAAGGGGAGAAGAGAGAGTGACAGAAGAATGGGAGAGGGGAGGAAGAGATGGACGAGGGAGAAGAGGGTTGCAGTTTCCAAGAAATTCAGTCTAATGCTAGTATTTCTTAATCAAAAGGAGGTTGAAAACCACTGATCTAGACTATACCCAAAACACACCCTGACAGAAAACAGATGTTTAAATATGTTGAATGAATGAAACAAATGCATTAGTTCAGATAAAAATGAGACAATAAAACAATAAGTCGAAAAATAATCGTCAGTTATACCCCATGTCACAGTAACGCCATTAACCTTTTCACTTGTAACAATACAGCAACCAAGGGCTCACTTTTATTTTAAAATAACCTATTTTTTTCCCCTGTCTCCTTTGGGGGTAACTTATATTGTCGTGGTGTCTGCATTAATGGAACAATAAAACAATGAAAAGGAACATGTTTATAAGTGAAGGGACTCATGACAGTGTACAGATATATCCCAGATCTGTCAGGAGAAGCTTCAAATGGACAGAAAGGACAAATGGCAAGCAGGCAAATGTGACCAAGAACACCATTCACATCCTTACAGGTTTAAAATCATATGATCATTCATATCTGGCACAAGTCACCATAAAATAAAACATCGATTTGAGACAAGCAGAAATACCTGATCATACTGATACTACATATGCAAGAGTGTTTATGTTGCATATCTCAGATATTTGTGTCCCCTCCCCCCTCAAAATCAAAAGTTGTGTTAGCAAAATGGAACCTATGCCTTTGGCAAACTCATCCGAATGCAATGATGAGGGTAGCATTATTCTAGGGGTTACAGGGAGAGAGTTATTGGGTATTTTATACTCTGATTCATTAGGGTTTAAAATCATTCTCACTCCTAGCCTTAAAAAGCACAAGGAAAGATTGATGAGCAGGAGATGAGACACAGACATACAGTAAAGGTTGTCCCTTTTGTCTGTTTTTTTTTTGTCAAAAGAAAAATTAGTTCTTAAAAATAAGGGCCTCGGAGTACCAAGAGGAGAACTCTAAAGGGGGTGTTGTATTAAAAACACGTGAGTCCTCATACCTTCAACTTCAAGACCACTTTGAAAGGATCTAATATTGTTCATTGGTAACATGTAGGTCTTTGTTTTATTCTTTTATTTTATTATACTGTCTGAATATACAGTGGTTTGTAAAAATATTCACCCCCTACCAATAATGTCACTGTAAGGATTCGGGAGTCATGCCGCCTTCGGCGCGCTCCCGCCCTACCTCCGTTCACGCACGGGGCTCCCTCCAAGGGAACATCATCCGCAGGCTGCACAGCACACATGCGCACACCGGTGACGTCATAAAGTACTGCGGGGGAAGGCCCTGCCTCCGGATTGTGCTGAATCCCAGCGGCGCATGCACATGATGCGCGTGCAACTCGCCCAAGCTTTGTGGCAACAGAGCTTATCAGCTCCAGCACATTCACCTGTCTCCTGCACCTAGCCTATCACTGCTTCCGCTGAGGCCGTGCCTCCGCTCCGCCTCTCCATAGGATTGGACAAACCTGCCTATATATGCTCAGCTGTGCCACTGGCACTTTGGCTGAGCATAGATTCATGTTCCGTTGTGCTTACCTGTTCTTTGCCTCGACAGTCTTGCCTTGCCTTGCTGAACCTTGCTCTGTGTACCAACCTGGCTTTGCTCTTAGACTCCGCACCTCTGAAATACTGACCTTGGCTACCTCTGACCCTCCACATCTCTCCAACCCTGATCTCGGCACTCGGACAACGACTACTCTCCATTTTCCAACCCAAACTACGGCTAATAGTACCTTCAACGATCCGGACTTCTCCTACTCAGACCTTCGAGAGTATAACGAGACTCTTACCTCTCCAACCCCGACCTGGCTACCTCGACCAATCTACTCTCCAGATGTGCCCCCGTGGCTATGGGTGGCATTTATACCCATTCCCATCTCAGTCCCAGGGTCCCACCTTGTTTGTGGTGAGCACAGCGTTACAGTATGCTCAGCCCCATAAACATGGACTCCACTGAGGTGTGACACATCTTGGCTACGCACGCTAGCATGTTTACCAAACTTGAAAAATATATTGTACAGAGTCCAACGAATGGACTTGTTGCAGCAAAATCTTCTGGCTCTCACGGTACAGGTGCAACACCCCACTCCTTCCACTCCCACTGGTCCTCCCTCTTCCCCGCTGGTTCCACCCTTGTCTTCTGAACCTCAACTCCCTACTCCTTACCGCTATGCTGGAGATCCCCATGAATGCTGAGGCTTTCCAAACCAATGCTTCATACAATTTGAAATAACGCCTTCCTGTTTTCCTTCCCAAAGATCCAAAGTGGCGTATATTATCTCTTTGCTCACAGGCGACGCGCTGGCTTGGGCTTCCCCCATCTGGGAACAGAGGTTGGATCTTACACAAGACATTGGATGATTCGCCAAAGAATTTCGACGAGTCTTTGACACCCCTGGCCGTATGATAACTGCTGCCTCTTCTTTTTTAAGTATCTCTCAAGAGAATCGCCCGGTTGCCATATACGCCTTGAAATTTCACAACATTGCTGCTGAGATAGGATGGAACAATGAGGCTTTGTCATCGGCTTTCTGGCAGGGACTTTTGGAACCTCTTAAAGACGAACTCGCTGCTGCAAATGTTCACATCATCGTCAACAACCCGCAAGGTCACCTGCTTTCCATTTTTCTTCTCCAGATCCTCCTTCCTCTGACGATCCGGAACCCATGCAACTGGGAGGCAATAAGTTATCCTTCTCCGAGAAGCAACGTTGTTGCACTACTGGTCTCTGTCTCTACTGTGGCAATCCCGAACATCAAGTGCTCCTTTGCCCTCAAGTCGGAAAAAGACAACTCCCAATGAGATCCAGGGGAATCTCATTGGGAACACTCTCCATTTCCCCTATCACCAAAGAAGTCTTGCCGACCAGGATATTGATTCCAGTCTCTCTTACGGACGAGAAATTTCATGCCATAGCTTTGGCCTTTATCGACTCTGGGTCTGGAAGCAACTTCATCGACCAAGGATTCGCGGAAAGAAACAGCATTCCGTGCATCCGAAAGACGGTCCCTATAGGATTGGAGGCCATCAACGTTCGACCACTACAACCGGCTTTCATTTCCTTACAAACTATCAATTTCTCTCTACTGGTAAAAGACAGTCACAAGAAGGAGATTTACCTGGATGTGATTCACACGCCTTCCGTCTGGGTAATTTTGGGTCTTCCATGGCTCCAACACCATAATCCTCACATTAATTGGACTAATAAGAGACCTATCCAATGGAGCACCCTGTGTTCCAAGACCTGTGCGATTCCAGCTCAACAGATGCGGGTTGAGTACTCGCGGAGATGATAAGAGCAGCCTATCCGAAATTTACACGGACAAAGCATGATCTGTCTACCTCCCCATTGTCCATTCGATTGTCCGATTGACTTCTTGCCCGGTTCCGTCCTTCCCAGAGGAAGATCTTACCCCCCTCACTCCCAGAGACCAAAGCCATGATGGACTACATACAAGAGAATGTAAATAGGGGTTCATACACAAATCTTCATCTCCAGCCGGAGCAGGTTTTTTTTTTGGCAAGAAAAAAGACGGTTCTCTTCACCCATGCATCGACTATAGAGGTCTTAACAAGATCACTCTCAAGAACCGCTACCCGTTACCATTGATCTCTGAGCTTTTTGATCACTTTCATGGCTCAACTATCTTAACAAATTGGACTTGCGTGGTGCCTATAATTTAGTGAGGATTATCCAGGGCGACGAGTGGAAGACGGCCTTCAACACACGAGACGGCCACTATCAGTACTTAGTCATGCCCTTTGGACTTTGCAACGCTCCTGCCGTTTTTCAAGATTTTGTTAACGAGATCTTCTGAGATCTTCTCAATCACTTCCTTATTGTTTACCTTGATGACATTATGATTTTTTCCAAGTCTCTTCCGGAAAACATCAACCATGTCAAAGAGGTACTATTACGCCTCCGCGAGAAGCACATCTTCGCCAAGTTGGAGAAATGCCAATTTCATCAAACCTCCACGACATTTTTGGGATATATCATCTCCGACTCTGGTTTTTCGATGGATCCTGCCAAACTTAAGGCAGTTATAGACTGGCCGCGTCCTACTACTCTCAAGGCCATTCAACGATTCCTGGGTTTTGCAAATTATTACCGTAGGTTTATTCAGAACTTTTCATTTCATTGAATTTTTCTTCCGGATATCATCCCCAAACCAATGGCCAGACGGAGAGAACCAATCAAACCTTGGAGCACTACTTGCGCTGTTATGTTTCAGACAACCAAGATGACTGGACAGATCTTCTTCCCTGGGCCGAATTTGCTCATAATTCCCTACGGAATGAATCAACGCGGGATTCATCATTTATTTTATCAACTATGGATTCCACCCATCACGACTTCCTATCGCCTCCTCTTCTTCTGGGGTACCAGCGGCGGACAATAGCATCCAGTTCTTACAAAACTCTTGGAAGAAGATCCAAGAGAATCTGAGGAATGCAAATTCTAGACAAAAGCTCCAGGCAGACTTCCACCGTCGCAAAATTCTAGAACTGAAAAAAGGAGACAGGGTATGGTTATCCTCCAAGAACATTCGACTCAAGGTACCTACACTCAAGCTAGCACCGAGATTTCTGGGCCCTTAACCCAATTGTGGAGAAGATTAACCCTGTGGCATATCGTCTACAACTCCCTCCCTCAATGAGCATACCATCTGTCTAACATGTATCCCTACTGAAGCCTGTCTTCCGGAGTCCCCGCTTTCCGGATTCTTCTTCTGCACTGCCAGCTCCTCTACACGTACAGGGTCAACAGGAGTACGAGATACAGACGATCGTGGACTCAAGAATCTCTAGAGAAGCAGTCTAATATTTGGTCCACTGGAAAGGGGTTGGACCAGAAGAACGGTCCTGGATTCCCCACCACCAAATTCATACTCCCAATCTCCTAAGGCAGTTCCATCAGAAGTATCCCTTCAAGCCATTCTGGAGTCGCCCAGAGGTCGCTCCTGAAGGGGGGGGGTACTGTAAGGATTCGGGAGTCACGCCGCCTTCGGCACGCTTCAGCTCTACCTCTGTTCACGCACGGGGCTCCTTCCAAGGGAACATCATCCTCAGGCCGCACAGTGCGCATGTAAAAACTGGTGACTTCACCAGTTACTGTGGGGGAAGGCCCCACCTCTGGATTGTGACACGTGACGAGTGATGTGATGCGTGTCCAACGTGCCCAAGCTGAGCATAGATTCATGTTCTGTTGTGCTTACCTGTTCTTTGTCTCCACAGTCTTGCCTTGCAGAACCTTGCTCTGTGTACCAACTTGGCTTTGCTCTTGGACTCAGCACCTCTGAAATACTGACCCCGGCTACCTCTGACCCTCCGCATCTCTCCAACCCTGACCTCGGCACTTGGACAACGACTACTCTCCATTCTCCAACCCCAACTATGGCTAATAGTACCTTCAACGATCCGGACCTCTCCTACTCTGACCTGGGCAAGTATAACGACGACTCTTACCTCTCCAACCCCGACCCAGCTACCTTGACCAATCTACACTCCAGACGTGCCCCCGTGGCTGTGGGTGATGTTTATACACATTCCCACCTCAGTCATGGGGTCCCACCTTGTTTGTGGTGAGCACAGCGTTACAGTCACAAATTGTTTAATTACAAATAATATATGTGCATGTTTTCAGACAAACTATTTTTAATAAAAGCTACAAAGCTGTAGTGGTTAAATTGAAGATCTGATTAGGGGGAGAGCTGATGACGAGGGGGAGAGCTGATGGTGATGAGGGGAGGGCTGATGATGATGAGAGGGAGAGCTAATCGTGATGAGTGGGAGAGATGACGGTGATAAGGAGGAGAGCGGACGGTGATGAGGAGGAGGAGGGAGAGAGATGATGAGGAGGAGACAGTGAGATGATGATAATGAGGAGGAGGCATGATGATGATGAGGGGGGGAGAGATGATGGGAGGAGGGGGACAGATTATGGGGAGGAGGAGGGGGAGAGATGATGAGGAGGAGGGCAGAGATGAGGAGGAGGGGGAGAGATGAGGAGAGATAAGTAGGAGGATGGGGAGGGGGATAGATGAGGAGGAGAGATGGGGAGAGATGAAGAGGAATGATGAGAGAGGATCAAAGAGAGGGAGAAAAAAATTGCAATCGGTAATAATATTAATGGGTCGCTGACATTTTTGCCAAGGGGCCCGTGCATGTCTAGTTACGCCACTGAGGATGGTGACATTTTTTCCCATTCTTGCCGGGAAAATTGATCCAGTTCTGATAACTTTCTGGGGGTCATCTATGGACAACAATCATCAAGTCAGGACTTTGACTGGGCCACTCAAGAACATTAATTCTCTTCTTGTTCAACCACTCCAGTGTGGCTTTGGGTCATTGTCCTGCTGAAATGTGAATTTCCTCCCCAGTTTCAGAGTCTTGTCAGGATAGAGGGGAGAATTGATGGTGCAAAATACAGATGAATCCTAGAGGAAAACCTGTTAAAATCAGCCAAGACTCTGAAACTGGGGAGGAAATTCACATTTCTGACTTAAATCCAATCGAACATTTATGGCGATACTTGAAGAATGCAGTCCATCGACTATTCCCAACAAATTTATCAGAACTAGATAAATTTTCCCAGGAAGAATTAGAAAACATGTCACCATCTACTGTGCAAAGCTAGTAGAGACCTATCCAAAAGGACTCATAGCAGTAACGACTGCTTCTACCAAGTATTGGTCTATGGGGATGAATATTTATGCAACTAGTACATTTCACAACATTTTACTCTTTTTTTTACAGACATTTAACCTCCTCCTCATATAACAGTGTTCAGTTTAACCACTACAGCTTTATATAAAAATAGTTAGTTTTAAGAAATGCACATATATTATTTGTAATTCAACAACTTGTGACATTATTGGTAGGGGTGAATACTTCTGCAACTATTGTATATTTTATAGCCCCATTTTGCTACATTGGGTTTTGTGTTAATTACATATTTTTCTAGTCAACAGGGGGCCAAGGACCCCCTGAGGATAATGTATTCTTGGTGTTGGCAGCATAATTGAGGTGTACTGTGATGGTTTTTGAGGAGTTATTGCTCATTTTTAGTGCACTGCGGGGAATTAAGTATCAGTTGACTAGCTGGATGTTAGCAACCCCTTTAACAGTCACGTGCACATGGGTAGTGGTATTCGTAACAACCCAGTTATTTACACAAAATAATAATAATTAAGATACTTTATTAGAGTTGGGCTTTCAGCTGGCAGACAGTGGACACATCCAGCCCGCAAGATGATTACAAGTGGACAACTTCTGCTTAACCCGACAGCCGAGATTCTGCAACTGTGGATTAGAGCTTCTGCTCACTCAGCTGCTCTCTATAGATGGGCTGATTATTCATTCCCCACTCCTTTCCATTGATACTGACTAGTTCTTAGGTTCTAGTTCTTAGGCAGTGTATTGTGTAGGAGAGAGCTGAATATTAACAATCAGTACACCCAAAGCTTTTCTGTGGCTGCAGTGATCCCACTCCCTCTGTACTGGGAGAGAAAGGGACAAAGGTGGCAGCAGCAAGATACTAATCATTGTTAATAACTCTACCCCTCACACTCCATGCCTCCCACTGAATGGGGAAAGTGGTTTTGTTTTATCTTTGGCTGCCAATGAAACTAACTAGGCTTGCTTTGAGATTGCATAGGTAGCCTCACTGGTACTCAAGGGGTTAATAGCCAATTTATAGCTATTGCCAGGGCCCGACAAACTGGGCCAAAACCCACTCGCGCCCCCAAAAAAGTTATTTTTAGGTTATGTCAATTTTTCATAGTCTCATACAGAGTTTGTATGTCTCATCCCAATCTGAAATCTTAAATGTTATCTCAGCATTCATTTTATGTGGTTTTATATTTTAAATACATGGACATTGAATTTTTCCTTCTTCCCTCCTCCCCATCCCCCCCCATTTTCCTTCCCTCCCGCCCTCCCTCTCCCCCCCCCCCTCCAGTCCGGCAATACTGACTACAGCAGGGCCCCGCTTCTCCGCGCTTTGCTTCTCGGCGATCCGCTGATACGGCGGCACCGAGAAGGGGGCCGCCATGTTGGTTTTGAAAATCGCGCAGGAGCGCCCGGCGCAGACCACAGGTATGTGCGCGCATACCATAGGTTGCACATGCGCAGAAGTGAAAATCGCCGGATCTGCTTTCCGGCGATTTTCACTATACGGCGGGCCTCTGGAATGGAACCCGCCGTATACCCGGGGCCCTGCTGTATTTAAACCCATCACTGCTGTGCCCCTGAGGAAGTCACTCACTTGACGAAACCCGTCGGGATGCAGTGACACACAGCGTGATGGAGCGGATCAAAGCACTGAGAGATGACTCCATCCCTGAGACCAGCCATGGTGTATCGGTGACTCTGGTGAAGGAAGTATCAGATCGCTGGCATCAGAGAAACCAAGTTGCCCTGCTGTGGACCTCAACTATTCCAGATGAGTACAACCTAAGGCAGAGACATAACTTGCTACCAGTGTCTGTGTACTACCTTCAGATCCACTCCCCAGATGATGCGTCTACTTACAGTACAGCTTTCTCTCAACTGCATGTTACTTTTACCCATTATGTGAGTGCACGTTCTGGTGACTACTCTCTGCTTTTTAATAAATATTCCATACAGTATTATTATGCTATGGATCTGGCTTTTCTTTTTCTTTCTGTTTTGATACAATGCAGCCACCACTATTAGATCACGTGCCTTGGAAAATCTATGGCAATGTCACTGTAAATGCCTCAACGTTTCTGTGAGATTCTTAATGGCCCATCGGATTAACAAAGCAGGGGGTCCCTACAGTCCCATTCAAACTGCTGTGTTAATCCGATGGGCCATTAGCAATCTCACAGAAATGTTGAGGCATTTCCTGTGAAATGCCTTCGTTTTTACCAAAGCAAGTGTGCGGATACTGGGGACTGCATCTGTACATAGATATATGCTGATATCTATTCCTATGCACAACTATGGATATATGTTCTGTGTTAATAATATACTGTTTTGAGGTGGCATTCTTGAATTCGTTATTTCTTACTACAATAAAGATGCCGCCATGAAATATAAGGGAGGGAGCCCATGAACTTTATCATGTGGGCCCCCATACAAGTAGTTAAAGGGGTTACGTTTGTAGACAGGGAAATGAAAGGCAGTTTACAGAGGGGTTGGAAGTTGGGAGTTAAATGGAAATGTAGTGATTGGGAATGTGCTACTGTGTCACAGCAGGGGTTAATTTGGACTTTGAATGAGAGGGGGGTAGCCGGCTAGCCGTGTTAAAGATGGTAAAGGCCTTTTGCAGGGCTTGGCTGGGGTCGGGCAGTTTCCTTTATGCGCTTCTTATGTATATAGGATATAGTACAGGCGCGCGCGTGACGGAGAGAATGGCGTCACGTGTGCCTTTACAAGAAGCAATCTGTGGCCTTGTAGGATTGCGCGACAGGGAGGCATGGCGAGAGCGTGCTGAAGGCGTGCCCGTGATGTCACGTGCGCGGTTCGCCCTCATTGACTGAACCGCACGCACACATGACCCATCCGCTGCGCGTCAAAATAAAAAAATGTCTTGCGAAAAATAGGCTGTTCCGTCGCTCTCGTGCACTCTATGGCCGTCATCATTGATGTACGGCTTATTGTTTGTGGTTCGTGCCGTCGCACAGACTATGGACGCGGCCTTACAGCAGTCCAGTGTCAAGTACATTAAGGAGAGTAAGCGTGTGATGTTTCCAAAAGATAAGGATTGAAACACTTATTTATTTTTAGAATAGAGGGGGATTGCACCTTCAATCAAATTCATTTTTATAAAAGTGGAAGTGGTTTATGCCAATTTTGAGATCCTCACTACAAAAATAACGCTGAAGATTTAGTCAACAAAAGTACCACATTATGGTCACCACCAGAATGACAAACTCAGAAGAAATGGCAGAACTAGAGCGCTAAAGTATATTAAATAGTCTACATGCTACTTTGTATACTACCACGATCTGCTAAAAACCAAACTAAAATAAAGATAATCCCATTGAATCTGGTGGAAACAGCTGGTAATGTCGTGTACTCTTTTCTGTGAATGAATACAGTTTGATCAGCAGATCGTGTGCACACTGCAATACCGTTGATTTGTTTATTTGGCAGTAATAATTGCAAAATGAAACAAGATCAGTTGACCGGTTTGTGTAATACCTTCCTGTGCTATTAGTGAGAACATTCACACTCAGAATACATACAACAGACTTGTTTGTTCCATAAGAAATTGCTACAATTATATGCCTAATGAGTACTTAAATCAGTATTCCTCTCCAATTGAATTACATTACCTGAATAAAAGTAACCTGACCTCAGGACAACCTTGATCCAGAGTTATCAGTGTTGTTATAGTCAGTGAAAAAAATATGGCAGTCATATACTTCAACAGATGACGCAGCGTTCTATTGGCCTTTGGAGCAACGCTGACCCCAGCAGCCATATTATCTCCACTGAACAAGTATCCTTGTATGATAGATACCAAATGCCAAAATCGCAACAATTGTGGGGTGCTCAGATGTTGGAGTACCACGGGAGTGGGGGAGGGGTAACATTCAGCACACACTGCTACCTTAAGATCAACTGATTAGGTCACAACCCATTGGAGGACATACATTTCCCCCTTCAAAGTAAGCAAATCAAGATTATCAGAGTTCTCACAAAACAAACATAAATTGAAAAGACAAACAGAATATGCTCTTCTGGAGGTTCTCACTTCTGTGAACTGAATGAAAAGGAACAGTACATGTCATTCTTTGAAGAAACTGTGATAAATGCACAAATTAATATATTATATCACGAATGCCAATACTAGTGAGATCATTATGTCCCCAGTAACATAATTCACTTAACCGTCAATGATATTGCAGCGTGACAACTCAACATAGAATTTAACTTCACACTAACCTGTCGCCCCCCAAAATTGGGTATTGTTTGATCGTTTTTAAATCACCAGTACCAGGGGGTTCTGATCCATGGTCCACTAACCTGTGTTGACCCCCAGTTCCTGAGATATTTCACTTTTTTGTGTCAGTGTACTATGACAACAGAACAACAAATATGGCCTCCCAAACATGTGGCTGCAGATCACCAATAGAAAATTGTGATATCCCTCCTGATGATGCAACTGCTTTCTAATAGCCACCCCAAAACATGACCAGTATGTATTTTCTGTCTCTGAGGAAATATTCTCCCACTCCGTCCGAGTGATATCTCGGGAATTGAGGGAACCCTGGAGGTCCTGTGGACCTACTCAGTTCAGATATTTAAAACCTCCTTCCCTTTCCCACCAAAAAAAGCATCCAGTGTAGGCTGCAGCTTTCCAAACTATAATTGGACTTGATAACAGCAGGCAGGTGGCTCAAAAGTCTGATGAAATGTCCCTTTATTCTTCTTTCCATAACAAATGCCTTATTTCATATCAGATTCAGCCTTACTGTGAGCGATGTATGCAGAGGTAACAGGAGACTTGCGATTGGAAAAGTAAATGTAGGCTTTTATTCAGCCAAAATTCAGCAACACAAAATACAGCTTTTCCTCAGCAACACAAAAATACAGCTCCAGCATGTAAAAATCCATATACATAATATAACACAGGGACACACTTCAGACCAAGTGTCCCTCTGCAGACCTGGAACCCGCAGCTGTGAACTGCAGGCTGCCTGTCATTTAAATTTACAACCCCAGGTGGCTCGTTAATCCTCCAGGCAGGGATTAATTTTGTGGAAAAAAGAAGAAATAACAGTGCGCAACTAATTAAAACGTGACGTGATAAAGTGATAATAAAGTGAATTAAATAACTTAACCTAGAATTGAGCGTCTGCAGCTGCGATGAAGGGGGGGCTCAGGGACCCCCTAGAGCTAACAGATAAATACAAAAAAGACACAGCGCACAACGCTCATAGTGCATTAAAAATATTATTCACATAAACAATAAATGGGTGAGTAATGTGCGTACATCAAATGCAGTAATAACAAGCAGTTTCGGGATATGTTACCCAACGCCTCCGGAGACCGGATCAGGTGTCCTTGCAGGGGTGAAAATGCTGTCCTCGGTGGTGCAGGGTCCTATTGGGGTAGATGCACAACCTCTGCTGCTTCTTGCTCCCCAGAGCACGAGTGGACCGGGAGCTGCTGATCCCTGCAGTGCTTCAGCAAGGCAGATCTGGGCATCAGCTGGGCGCTAGCACTCTCCTCCGTGTGGAGCGCTTCCTGGTTGGTGACGTCACCACGGGGATTCGGCGCCGTTCGAACACGATCAAATCGCGCAGTAGGGTGCTAATAAATAGCTAGAGCACTTGTCAAATTGTCCTACGCGTTTCGAAACGAAAAGTTTCTTCATCAGGGACTGAAATCAAGTGGATTTGGGTAGAATCTAAATACCCCGCGATCGTGCCTCATTGGTTTAGCCATCAGTTTTATTATCCAATAGGAAAGCAGCTGGGGCGGGGTTAAAGACCCGAAGGGCATGCGTCACTATCAGTGTTAAACATATGCAAAAAAAAAACTTCAACAAACTTTATTAACAAAAGCAATGTTAACCATGACGCGATTGATGTGCTAAAACAAAGAAAAAAGTATTAAAACATGGCAAAGAACACAGTATCAAGTTGTATAATTTGCCCTATGGACCTGGATGACCAATGGGGAGATAAGTGATGTGAAAGAAGCATAAAAAATTTATTCAGAGCGGGCTAGACATATACAGCAACAAATAAAAGATTTTAAAGTTAAATTCAGAGTGCCAAAAAATGTATTCTTTTAATAAAAGGACATGGAATATTTAAAAAAAAATTAAACTAATTAAAAAACAGTTGGTTATGTTATAAATTAATTAGTACAGAGACCAAATATCTATATCTTCATTTAAACCTCCTGGATGCAAGGTGTTTAGTTTGTGTATCCAGAAGGTTTCTTGCCTAGAAAGTTCCTTAACCCTATCCCCCCCTCTCCTATTTTTTGGGATGTGCTTAATACCTTTAAACAGGAGGGTTGAGGGATCACTATTATGACATGTTGCGTAGTGTTTCGAGAGGCTATGTTTCATAAACTTCAGTATAATATTCCGCAAGTGTTCTAAAATGCGTACTTTTAAGGCACGCTTAGTGCGTCCCACATAAAAAAGGCCGCAAGGGCATTCTAGTAAATAAACTACATGGTCAGTATTACAAAGAATAAAATCATTAATATTAATAATATCACCATTTGGACATTTAAAAGTTTTTTTATCAGGATGCATATACTTGCAAACTGAGCATTTCCCACACTTGAAATTCCCAGTTGGTTTAGTACTCAACCAATGCTTCTCCCCACTAAGTTGTTCTTTTAATTTAATATCGCTAGGGGATAACATATTTTTTAAATTTTTTGCTTTTCTGTAAATAAATTTTGGGAATTTCGAAAGGTGGGTGCCCAGAAGCGGGTCATTCGAAAGAATTGGCCAATGTTTTTTTATAATTTTCTCTATCCTGCCTGTCATAGAATTAAAATTAGTAATGAAAGATACATTGCACTTTTCCTCATTTAGGGATTTTTTATAAATTTTACTTTTTTTGTCTTTAGTTAGTAACATGGATTTTCTCTCTATTTTTCTTATTTTCTCTAAATCCCCATTTAGTTTCTCTGAATGGTATCCCCTCTCTAAAAATCTTGATGTTAATTTTTTGGCCTGATCCTCAAAATCTACTCCTGTACTGCAGTTTTTCTTCAATCTGTAATATTGGCCTCTGGGGATATTAGATATCCACGTTTTTTTGTGGTTACTTGTGGCCATAAGGAGGTTGTTTGAATCAACCTCCTTAAAATGGGTTTTTGTTACCACAGTCCCATCAGATGATGCCTTCAGATTGAGATCCAGGAAATGTATTTCATTTTCATGCTGTACATGAGTAAAAGTCAGTTTCCTGTCATTATTATTTATGTACTGCAAAAATAGATCAATTGAACACTGGTCGCCATCCCAGATACACAGAATATCATCTATGAATCGACGCCACACGATGATATTCAATTTGAAGGGATTTGTATTGTCATTATAGATGTAATCCTCCGCCCATTTTCCCATGTACAGGTTTGCGAAACTGGGGGCAAATCTCGTGCCCATCGCAGTTCCGCAAACCTGCAAAAAGAAGTCATCAAGAAACATAAAATAATTATGCTTCAGGATATATTCAATTGATTGCAAAACAAATTGGCTATTTGAAGGATGCAAGGTGGCATCATTCAATAAAAAAGATTGAACTGCATGTAAACCTTCTGCGTGTAGGATGTTGGTGTATAAGGCCTGCACATCGCAGGTTAGCCACCTGTAGGAATCTTTCCACACAGCACCTTCCATTAGGTTCAACACTGATGTTGAATCTCTCAGGTGGGAGAGAAGTTTTGCCACATGTGGTTGGAGGAAAAAGTCCACATATTGGGATAGGTTAGATGTTAAACTATCTATTCCCGATATAATCGGTCTACCTGGCGGGTTCGTTAAACTCTTGTGTGTTTTTGGGAGATGATAGAAAATCGCAATTTTTGGGCAACTACAGTACAAAAAATCATATTCTCTTTTTTCTAGGACATTTTTTATTAGGGCGTCATCTAGGAGTTTTTTTAAAGGGACCAAAAATTCCCTTGTGGGGTCCCTCATTGGCCTTTTATAGGAGGTGGTGTCGTTTAGGAGTCTGAGGGCTTCACCCTCATAGTCCTTCCTATCTTGTAACACGACACCGCCCCCCTTGTCAGCCTGCCTAATGATCAGGTTTTTATTTTCTTTGATGAATTTAAGTGCTAGTGCTTCATTTTTATTTAAATTATGTTTAAAATCATTATTATTTTTAGCATCATTAGTTAAAAGGTTAAAATCTTTGTTGACCATGTTAAAAAAAACGTCTCTATGTGGTGGCCTTTGGAATGTGCTGGGTAAAAAGTAGACTTCCCCCTAAAATGGGTATGTGTGCAGGTTAAATCTCCCTCTCCGGTCTCAGTCTGAGTGGAGTCTACAATACTGGTCTCGGCTATGGCTTTTTGTGAGATGTTTTCAATATCAGATTTAATAAAATGTCTCTTCAGAGTAAGGTTTCGTACAAACTTCTGAAGGTCTGAATATAGCTGAAAACCACTTGGACCACAGAACCGGGAGAAAGTGAGACCTCTGTCTAAAACTTTTTTTTGGTCATCTGTCAGAATAACAGTAGACAGATTAAAAATCCCATTATAGGGTGTAGTTCTTACGGCATTTCGCAGTCTCTTTTCTTTAAGTCTGGCCCCCCCTCTTGTTCCCCGCCTGACAAGACCCTTTTCCTTCTTTCTTTTACCTCTGGTTTGTGTACTACGCCCAGAGTCTCCCCCTTTTTTTGGGGATCTATGTGTCTGTTCTTGACGGAGTCTAAAAAACCCGAGGGTGAGGGAGGGGCCGGTGATCTCTGTCTAGGACTTGGTTTAAAAGCTCTTTGATTAAAATTTGACTCATACAGTGGCGACACAGTTTATCGCACTGCGGCCAGATCCGCAAGCCGGGAGATTTCCCGGCTTGCTAGTGGCCGCCCCTCGGCGTGCCGCGCGTCATAGACGCGCGGTCACGCGTCTTCGGGAGCGTGCGCCCCCTGCACGCGCGTCCAGGGCTCCCCGAGGGAGCCCTGGTGTCCCGCGATCGCGGGACGGCGGCAGGGGGTTCCGGGGGACCCGGCGGACCCGGCAGCGGTAGGGAGAGCGCCCCGATCGGAGGGCGCTCTTCCGCTGCTTCGGCGCGCGCCCGTCACTCTCGGGCGCGCGCCAGGCTACTGCTGCGGCCAAGAACGGGCAAATGCTCGAATAAACTTGGCCGCAGCAGTATTTAACATATTCTCTTTGCCCATATTTAAAATTTGGAATGTAATTTTTACCTTTATAATTGGGGTTTCTAAAATGACCCTCTTGTCTATGTTGACGGGGATACCCATTGCTTTTATTCAGCCAAAATTCAGCAACACAAAATACAGCTTTTCCTCAGCAACACAAAAATACAGCTCCAGCATGTAAAAATCCATATACATAATATAACACAGGGACACACTTCAGACCAAGTGTCCCTCTGCAGACCTGGAACCCGCAGCTGTGAACTGCAGGCTGCCTGTCATTTAAATTTACAACCCCAGGTGGCTCGTTAATACTCCAGGCAGGGATTAATTTTGCTGGCCGACACCCAACAGTCCTAACTGTTGGTAACAGGCTTGCCCCTGCTATACGTACAATGTGTGATAATAGTGCAACACCTGGCCTCTGGATAAAAAACATGATATGATATTTCACTAACCAAAAAGGCATTAAAACATCATGCGTATACATATATACAAAATATTTCCCACATTTGTCTGCTAAATTTGTTGCAGTAAAACTGATTTTTCTTGTCTGCTTCCCTATGAACACAACCCTCTTACTATTGCATGAGAGCCAAGTTAAACATCACATATTATAAATTAGGAATGAAGGGACTGGTACTTTCTGCCTCTGATTTACATGCTTTCTATTTTCCCCTTCTTGGAAATCACAGTTCTCATCTTTTCCAATCAATTTCAGCTACACCGCCCATTGCTACACGCCAGCGAAGAGGTTTTCAGAGACCTATGCCTTACTGAACCCGATGTTGTTACTTATTATTTTTAAAAATAGTCATGCATAATGTAGCGCGTACACCTTTGGGCCAGATTCACTAAAAAGCGCAAAGCATTAGCAAACCATGGACCAGATACACAAAGCTCTGTTAAATTGCTGCACATAATGGGGCATTACCTAAAACAGGACCAGACGTTATTTTCCCTGAGGTTACCGCATATCCTCAAAAGTAATTAAAGGCAAAAAAGGCAGTTCTACATCTCATTAGCACAGGATTAATGACATGTTGTACTGTAGCATAACATTGTGTTATCTTCCAATAATGTGACATTAGGTACGACTAAGGGCTACTCCGATCCAGACCCTGTAATAGGACTTTAACTTAAGTGGAGAGAAAGAGGAGAGGGAAATCATGCTTGAAATAACTCTATGTTAGTTTACTCATGCATGACTGTGTGATCACACCCATTAACACCCTATTTCAGTGTGTGGATGTGAGAAATGCTACATTTAGATAAGACCTAAATTACATAACGTTTAGTCCCAGCGTTAACCTTAACAGACTTATGTGGATC
The DNA here is from genome assembly GCF_040206685.1 of Ascaphus truei. Classification (NCBI taxonomy): domain Eukaryota; kingdom Metazoa; phylum Chordata; class Amphibia; order Anura; family Ascaphidae; genus Ascaphus; species Ascaphus truei. The sequence continues at coordinate 242,813,568 of NC_134485.1, read as the reverse complement.
TTCAATATTATGGTAACACCTAATTTGCATATACTTTGCATCCAATTATCAATAATGGCTGTTATCGTTAATGCAATACTCTTTATAGGAAAAAAAATTACTTAACTTTATGTTATTCTGCTTGGTGGATACAGCCTTACTTTTAACATGACGTTAAGTTATTGCATGTTAACGTGACGTTAAGTGACTTAAACGAGCTTTGTGGATCTGGGCATTTAAATCCTTTTATTGGGGGTTACAGTAAGCTAAAGCATAGCACCCCTTAGTGAAGCTGGGCCTTTATATACCAGGGCAACAATTACTAAACCTACAGCATCTTATTCTACTTGCTGCCGAAAAGAAAGAACCTGGGCATTGGGTAGTGTCAATAGAAGAAGTTAGGGAGTAGCTATATGATGTACAAATTATAAAGAAATGTAACAAACTTGTGTCTGTGTGCGACCTTTATCATGTATTTGTATCAGGAACATTTGCTGCTTCTAAGGTAGCGTAATCTTATCTGGGTAACAATTTGTGTCACATGTAAGAAAATCTCTTACATTTGACGCATACGCAAAAAGAAAAATGGAGCAGTGCATAAAAAAACAATTGGGGGCACTTTCTTTACATTGCTACATATCTCTACAGCTAAAACATTATAGATTCCCCATGAACTATTTCAGTTATTCCAAAACATAACCATGTTACCGTCTGAACATGAATGGCTGCCAACAGGGTGGAGGAAAGCTAGGCCCTCTTCCCTCACATGCTCCAGCTATCATCACTCGACATCTGGTCCCCTCCTCCCCTGTATAACCGCGCCCCTCCCTTCTGCTTGATAGTTTCCCAGTTAACTCCATGTCAACATTTCAGGGCCCCAGGAAACCTTTCGGCGGCCTGTCACGGTGCACTTACTTATGCCGTAGCTAGAGATGGGCACATTTTGGGGACGGATTTGGATCCGCAGCGGATCAGCCAGTTCCTTTTGTCCGCGGATTTCAGCGGATCAATTTCAAAAGGCCTGATTAGCGTTTTGTGTATTTTCTATTACCACCAATACGCCCCGCGAATGGATATGTAGAATACAAATTGTGGATTCAGCCATCCGTTGGCAGATTCTTAAGAATCCGCCAATGGATTGCCGAATCCGCGGATTGAATTCTATAAATCTGTCCACGGTTGTATCCAATGGTGGGTTTTGATGAATACGCGCGGATTCAATCCGACCAAATCCGTTTGCGGATTTTACAACACAAAACAGATTTTAGGGGTAGTGGGGAGGAGAGACAATCCAGGAAACGGATTTGGGCGGATTCGCCCATCTCTACTCTTAGCCATGATCCAATGCACTTCAATGTACTTCTACTGTCTCCACAAGACTACCCAGGGAAGGACATGTTTTTGTTTAAAGAGTATACAGTCAGGGAAGCAGACAGATTTCCCAGGACCCAGGATGAGAGCTACGACAGGGAGCCCCCCCTCCAGTGCCTTACGAGTCCCCCATTTCACACCGTGCGAGCCCCCTCTTTTTCCCTCCTCTTCCCATGTACTTCTCTCCCCTCCGTCTCACTCCCTCTTCTTCATTCACCACCTCTCACTCTCCCCTCTCCATCAATTACCCCACTGTCACTCATTGCCTCCCCCCTCCAAAACACATACCAAAAAACCCCAACCCCAAATACAAAAAAACCTTCCCACTCCACAAATACATACAAAAAAATCCCCACCCCCAAATATATACAACCCCCCACCCCAAATACATACAAAAAAACACTACCCCCAAATACATACCAAACCGCCCCCCAAATACATACCAAACCGCCCCTCACCCCCAAATACATACCAAACACCCTGCACCCCCCAAATACATACACATATATATCAAAAAACAACACAAAAATATGTAGCGCTCAGGTGGATATGAGTGATGATATTAATAGTAAAAATTATATTATACCTAATAAAATATACTAATTAAAAATAACACACTTTTAACTAAATATAACAACAAACCATAAAGTGATAGTGACAAAGAATAAGTCCAATATGAATGTTCCACTTTAAACACAAAATCCAGAGAGAAAAAAGTCCCAGATGAAGATCCAGGGAACGTGATGCAGCTTCGGATAAAAGTGGTATAGCCAACCACTACGAATCTAAGAATAAAAAACAAACAGAAGCGCAAGCTCCATAGCATGTAACTGTTTAAACAATAAAGTACATTTATTTAAAAAACTGCAGCCCAAAGGAAATGCACTTACAGGATTAAAAAAAGCAACCATACGTGGAAGAGAAATCTCTATGTGTAGTCATCTGTGAGGGTGAGGGGGGTCCCAGGTAGGCAGGGTACATCTGCACAGCTTGTAGCCACCACCAGCTCCTGTCACGAGTTGACGCCAAAAAACTGAGTCATTCAGTGCCTCCACGTCCTCTGCTTTAGCATGGAACAGTTGCCAGAACTTTGAAATGCAGCTAGCTGGATCGCAGGGACGCCCAGGGCTCCGTGTACACACACCCAGAACGCGATGATGTCACCAACCCTACGCGTTTCGTCACACAAGGGTGACTTCGTCAGGGGACGTGTCTCTGACAGCATGGGGGGGGGATCTCTGTATCACTTCCTGACTATACAGGCTAGGCTAATTAGCTCATTAACTCGCAGCTGAACAGACCTTTCCAGGAGGATTAACTCTATGAGAGCTGTAAAGTCCCACAACTGCCCCATTCTAGCCCTTAGAGGGCAGTGACGGCATCACATATCCCTCCCCCCAGCGAAACATTGTCCTGTGAGCGGCCCGTGCACTATTCCCGTGTACCAACCTCTTTGTCAGACATGTCTGACATCCACCTCTTCTTAAAGGTTTTTTTCATATTAGACCTCCTGCTGAGCAGTAATAGAGTCCAGCATAGTGTCCCACTCAGTCTTCAGAGCTTCAAGCTCTTCGCCTAGGTCACGCTGTTGTTTCTCTGCCTTCTTGCGGCCAGCACGCTCAGACTCCAGGTCCTTCCTCAGGTCTTGAAGCTGTATTTCTATATTTCTTTTCTGGCTCAAGGCAGCTGCCAATTCAATTCCTCTCAGGGCCTTCATCTCTTCCCGGTGCTTGCTCTGGGTTTGTGTCAGAGCATCCTTCAGATTTTGGATCTCTATAGTTTTTGTCGCTAGGATTACCGCTGCTTCTGTTTTCCATGCCTCTTTCTCCTGGGTGTACTGATTTTTGGTGATGGAACAGGCTCCCTGCTTCTCCAGCTCTTTCTCCAGCTTGAGGTTGTCTCCTTTATAGCTGTGAGTTGCTGGGACGTGTGTTCAGTTATCCGCTTCAGCTCTAGAAGCCTTTTATCCAACTTCAGTTTTTCAGATTCCAAAGTTTGGACATTTTTAGTTTTTTCGTATTCTGCTTCCAGCGATGCTCGGGTAAGGCTCAGGGTGGCCTTCAGCTCATCATGCTGCTCGGTGGGGACCCACTGGGTACTCAGTCGCTCCTGTAGCACTTGCTTCTTTACTTTACCCAGCTCTGTTTTTAACGTGCAGACCTCTCGCTGAGAAACTTCTAGCTTGCCGATGAGGCGTTGAACGTCTTGTTGGGACGCCTCATAGAACTGTTTCCAGTCAACACTCTTTTGGTCTGACTCACTTGGATTTCTGCTTATGGCGGTATCGGTAGCCTTTGTCATACCAAGGCTATTAGTCACTCCTGTGACGATTGCGCCAAGCGCTCTGTGTTTTAGTGCCCCTCTGGTCTTTTCTGATGCCACGGGGTTAACTTTCCCTGCAGCTTCTGTTGCACACGGAGGTTGTCCTTTACGCGGCGCCACATAGGAGTCCTCATCGTCCTCTTCTGAACTGCAAGAACTGTGCTGAACTGTAGAAACCCAGCGCGAACCATGCCCCACAGAAAAGTTACATTCCATTGGTTCCGCGTTCCGACGGCAAACTGGGCCACATGTCCAAGTTCATGGCATCTGTAGCACTCTATATACCTTCCAAAACTGGGTCGGTGTTTTGTCTCCAGTCTACTGGGAACAACGAGACCAGAGTCCCTCCTAGGTGCTGTGGGACTTCCTACTCCTTAACGCAAGTCAATGAGTCCTTGGGGATTCCTATTCGGATGAACAGTCTTATCGGACCTCCTGGAGCGCAGGAAGCGAGAAACGGAGAACTCATCTGGACTTGAACTCTTGGACATCTCCTCTGCAATCAAGTAACATTCTACTAAAGCGACCAACTGTTCGGCGTCTTTGGGGTCACTCTGGCTCACCCACTTCTGGATGGTGCGGGGGAGACCCCTCAGGAACCGGTCTATAACGACTCCTTCGACAACTGCAGAGATGGGACATACCTCAGGCTGGAGCCACTTCCTTGCAGAGTGTATAAGATTATAGAGTTGAGAGCGGGATGTCTTCTCTATATCATAACGCCAGGAATGTAACCGTTGGGCCTGAACCGCAAGGGTGACCCCTAGCCGTGCCATAATCTCCGCCTTCAGGGTGTCATAGTCTTTAGCTTGCTCGGGCTCTAAGTCATAATAGGCTTGTTGTGAGTCACCCACCAGGAAGGGAGCAATTATTCCCGCCCACTTCTCAGCTGGCCAACTTCGCGTACTGCGGTGCGCTCGAAGATTGACAGGTATGCCTCAATGTCATCGTCCATCGTCATTTTCTGAATGAGGTGCGTTTTTACCTGTGAGTGACCTGTGGGGCCACTCTAGGCTGGGCGGTAATTTTCTCTCCCAACACTCGGAGCTCCTGGTGTAGGCGAAGTTGCGCCTCGTTTTGCTCTTCTTTTAGCGTCTGATGTAGGGACAGCGCCATCTGCTGTACTAACGCGCCGTACTTTCAGTTTGTGACTTTGTCATCTGTTGTAAACTCTCATTATAGGATTTTGACATCTCTTCTTGGGTCTTTGCCAATTGCTGCAAACCCCGCATTAGAATAGCAGCATTTTCTGTTTGTTTGTACTGAAGCGAGGTCAGAAATTCCACCATTTTCCACTTTCACTGCCTTGTGGACTGCTCGCGTTAAACTCCACCAATTGTGACGTCTCAGTCCCTGCGTCGGATCTTTTGTCCAGATTAAAGGCAGGAAACACTGTACTTTCTAAGCAGGGGTTTATTTACAGGGTACAAAGCAGGTACAGGGTTAACTCATAACACAAAACAGAAACAAAAGACCTAACTCCTTCCAGGAGTACTGACTAATACTGCTTAGTCCCTAACTAATCATGGGAGAACTAAACTCTTTCCCCACTTTACCCAGTGTACCTGCAGCAGGTCTCCTTTCAGTCTCTCACAAGGCTGTCTGTGTGTGTCTTCAGATCAGTCTAGAAGCTGCATCTCTCACCCTCTCTGTGTCACTCTCAACAGTGTGTCTCTGGCAGCATGGGGGGGGGGGGGGAATCTCTGTATCACTTCCTGACTATACAGGCTAGGCTAATTAGCTCATTAACTCTCAGCTTAACAGACCTTTCCAGGAGGATTAACTCTATGAGAGCTGTAAAGTCCCACAACTGCCCCATTCTAGTCCTTAGAAGCAGTAACGGCATCACAATATATATATATATATATATATATATATATATATATACACATACATATACACATACACACACACGCACACGCACAGATGTAGCAGCCATAATTTTACGAAATCACGCGGTTTAAACCTCGGAATACCCATGTAATGGTGCGGGATTACATCCAACCGTACCGCCTTAAGACGTGAGTGCAGGCGAGTGCATAAAATGGCATTTTAGTGTTCTGGCTTTTAAACACCTGAAATTGAAAGTCAAACAAAGCAACCGCGATAAACATGTGTGCCTGGGGCGATTGGCCGCGTTCATGGCACGTGGAGTACAGCAGCGCACAGTTCACTCATTGCCGCCGGGCCCCCGCTCTCCCTAGTTGCCGGCCTTCCTTACTGACTGTCTCACACCGAGCTTCTGACAATGGCGTGTGCCGGGCTTCTCTCTCATGCCGGTGCTTGCCGGAAGCCGAGTCCAGCTTTCTTCCGGCGCGCTAACAGTCAGCGAGGGAAGCCTGTTACTTGGGGAGAACCAGGCCTGGCGGCAACAAGAGGACCGGCAGCCGGGGAAAGAAGTTGTGCCCAACTGCTTTGTTCGGCCACCGGGCCCCCCCTCTGCCCCCCCCGCAGCCTCCGGGCCCAGGACACTTGTCCCGGCTAACCCCCCCTGTTGGCGGCCCTGTATACAGTATCAGACTAGATCAACTTTATACTATCGGATCTATTTATAAAAGTGTACCATATTAAAAACTGAAGCCACACTACTACAAACCCCCTCCCGTCCCCACCAGATTTATCAAAGAAAAAAGAAATCCCACTGAAAAGTGCAACATTACAAACCTGTAATTGTGCTTTTGTAAACAATTTATTTACATTTTATGTAACTCACAACATTCTACTGTATAAACATTGTTTTTTTGCTACAACTTGTTTTAATTGAGTAAAATAAAATATAGTTTTTTCAAGTGATACTTATGAATCTAAATAACTTTCATATAGGATTGCTTTTATAAAAATGGTGATCAGAGAAAAAAAAAACCAGTTCATCCTTACCTCTAAAAGTAAAAAAGAGGCAATGCACCTGTACATACATTTATGGCATTCTCCTCTCTCTGCTGTTTCAGGAACCTATGCCTGTCTGCAATTGGGTTACTTACTTAATTTCAGAGATCATCTAAAAGCTATGAACAGATTTACATCCCACTCTATTTCGGGGCATTCATTTTTATTTGTGAGCTCATTTTTATTCTGTTGTAATATTATTTAAATTGCTTTGTTGTACTCGAGTTGTTGTTCCTTCCACACACATCCCCCCTGCTTAATGTCTAATTAGAATTAAAAATGTGATTGCTTTACTAAACCAACTCCGTACCTTGCCGGCAGGGGTCCCACATCTCAAATAATTAAAATCCTGCGAGGTATTTCTTATAGCTAGTTAGACTGTACTGTAGAAACATTGGCGACCTGCTTCTATTTTTCCTAAAAATAAATTTAGTTTAATCTACCATGATAGTTAAACAGCTTCACCCCTGTACGATATTTACCTGTGAGGATTTGGCATGTGCTTTTTATACAGTTCCTGAGGGACAGTATGATAGGCATGTAAAAATCAAAGAGTCAATGCAGGATTTGAGTAGCTATTGGACAACCACTGTACAATTTATCTTGGCCAGGCACTCTGTAAAACAAAACTCTGAGATCTGAATGACACAGATTGCATCAGAATTACACTTATGATTCTAGGTCAGTCAGTTTCAGGTTACATAGTTACATAGCAGATGGCATTGAAAAAGGACATGTCCATCAAGTTCAACCTTACATTTAGACGACAGGTTCTTACCCTATACTGTATTTGTATTTACAGTATTTTGATCCAGAGGAGGGCAAACAAAAATTCCCAGTCAAGCATTATTCAATTATGTTTATAAGGGAAAACTGTAATTTCCTGCTGACACCAAATATTGGCAATCAGATTTCACTCTGGATAAACATCTTTCCCTTGTTTAATTATTAGGTATGTCCCTGTATACCTTTTTATAATGGCTTATTTATTAAGCAGTGCTATACCACAAGACTCCTAGCACCACGAGGCACGTTTTGGCCCATTCAGAGTTTATTAAATATGGGCCAAAGGTGTTTGTGACTCTTTATCATGTTACATACACAAAGGGAGACTTGTAGCAAAAGTCACATCATTAGAATTACATTCTGGCAATGTTTCTCCGATACATGCGTGGGAAACTGTGACTAATGCATTCACAAACTCGATTCCCTGGTAAACGTTTCACCAAAGCCTCAAAGGAATAATACCCCTATATTAGTAAGCTTTAAGGAAAATATTGCCAGTGAGCAAAATATGATGTGATCGCACTATTTAGTCCCAGCAATAAGCAAGACTAATGATTTCAGAGAATTTAACAAATTGGCATATTAAACAAAATTGCAGTACACATTGACTTAATGATAGGCGAATCGCTTGCAAATCTGACTCGGCTGCACCTTTTTACGCAACTCAAAAGGGCAAAGTTCACAGGGTACGTGATCTCCTGTGAAAGATTCGCACATCTCTATTCTCCAAAGCAATTTTTATTTTATTTGCCAATATTGCCCAAAGCTTTGTGTAAAAAGCTACGACACATTGCAAAGCAACTAAATAATACTGTACATGGGAATTCAATCAGATAATCATACTGTAGTTTATGTGGATTTTGAGATGAAAAAACTTGGCCTAAATTTATTTTACCTACATTTTCACAAGTGCTTCCTAGCAAGATTAATGTTAATAAAACAATTTACAAGTAAACATAGTCAATCCAAACACCCAACTTGTATAAGAACAGATTTCTTTTTGCAGCTATGAAAAATTGAGCCATTGGTGTAATATGTCAGTGTCCACAATACCCAACTACCAAATGATATAATATATTACTTAACAATTCAAAATCAGAGCAGCATTGCAAAATAAAAATGTAATACGTGCTTGTAACCTACAGTACCTGACTCCTTACGCTTTCACCCAGCACCAGCATACACGCAAATAAAGTCTACATTAAATGGGCAGCTGCAATTTCAGGCAAGCAATCTTCTGAAAACTGAGCCATGATCTTAACTGCTTCTTGCATCATCCAGCAACAACCGTTGTGACTTCTGTGCTGTACTGAGATCTGTGCAACACCAAGTGTTTTGAAATTGCAACAGATAACACAAGTTCAATTAAAGAACATCAACATACAGCATTGTCACTGTAATATTGTGTATTTTAATAATTTCTTGACACATAAGCTAATGATAAGGACACTTTATTGATGGTTATATACATGCAACCTGTATAAACCAGCTGTCATTCCAATAGTCCGAAGCTGTCCCAGAATAGTATCCATGACATCATCAACTTGGGACATGGAGAAATGACAGGCCTGGAGAACCAGACTGCATAAGATGTTATAGTCATGTTAGGTGAAGTAAACAAGACGATCAGCTCCTCTAACGTCCCAATAGCATTGACGTAGTTCAAAAATGTTTTCAAATTACTTATACTGTACCTATCTTTTCTTTACAAATGACCCAGCTTTAAAGCAGCGATGCCCCCTGCTGTGTATTTTTTATTATATTGATTTTTTCACAGAATTCAAACTGGAGCTGAACTGCACTATTTATACCATAATTATCGATTTAATTGCCAGTGTTTGATCTCCCTTTATGGTCAAAAGGAAGCCGCAACATTGCCACATCGCAACAAAACCGGTAAGTATCTCGGGAACCAGAGATAAAAATAACAGGGTTCAGCTCTAAACGATGCCCCGGTTCAAATTCTGTGAGAAAAGAAATAGAAAATCAGTATACAAAATGGGTGGGGTTACTGCTTTCACCTACCAGCCCACAGATTCATCCAGCTCTGTGACAGATTAATGCACCCAAATAGGCGTTATTTCCCATTGACTTGAATAGGAGTTAATGCCTGTTCATGTGCGCTAGTTTGTAATGTTACTTTAATGAATATCCCCCATTTACTATATTGATGTAAGTAGTGCAGATTGGTCCTATGTGAGACTGTGTTATCAATTATTAGTAAATGATCTTCACCCTCGGCAATAATTAAGCACGGCACATCAGTTTGGCAAATGAGGGTGCATTATGTTAGTAGACAATCTGCAGACAGAATGTTTAACCTTTTGGGACCAGAGTAGTTCTCTCTTTAAAAAGAGCACTCTGTGCTGCTTGAGTTTTTGGGGGTTCTTACCTTAGTGCCCCCAGGAGGCCCTGCGGCATTCAACTGTGCTGCTCCCATTTTAAGGAATCCCCGGTTGCTCATAGCTCAACACTTCAATCTCCTGGACAAGAATATTTACCCGGAAGAACAATATAGCCGTCTGGCCAACCTTGGCTCAGGCAGCCAATAGAAAGCTGCAATATCTCAAGGAGATGATGTCACAACTGGTAAGATTTAGACCTAAAACTTACTGGCAACTGAGGGACCCAGGAGCTGTGAAGTCCCACAATTGAGCTCCATGAGACCAACCAACCACCCAAGTCCGACTAGGGTAAGGAAAAAGAGTTTTGGAAGGGATTGCTGCTTTAAATACTTAGGAAAACAAAAACAGGTTTCATTCAGTCAACAAACTATTTTAAAAGAATTCTCTCCGTATTCCTTAAGGCCGCTCATAAACACCCTGGAGAAAGTGTGAAAGGGGCCAAAAAAATTGTTCATCCAGGTATGCATCCTCTCTCAGGACCAGATACAATAAGCTCTATTACAGTAAATCAGGGCAAATTATGTTAGGTTACCTAAAATAGTAAGGCACGTTATTCTTCCCCGCATTTAACACAACGGCTGTTGTTTAATCTAATAGTATGTGCTTGACGACATGTTAAATTGGCACTACCTTGCATCAGCTTTAAAAAATGTGGCATTAAGCATGTCTTTCCTAAAGGTGACGTTATTCCCATGCTGACGCCGAAATATGGGTTTTGCTGGCGAGAAGGACAGAGATAAGTGGATATGTGTGATTATTAACCTAATGTTAATTTAGGTTACTGCAGGGATGGAGAAATCCCGGAGCACCTAAAAATGTCATCCTGGTGCCTATGTTGTCTGTGTTGCACAGAGTGCTGACTGACCTGTCAATCAGCGCCCCAACCGGCAACACCGCAACCTATCCTGCTTTGCTATCGCGAGGATAGGTTGCGCTGCTGTCGGAGGTGTCAGTGACAGATAGGTCCTGTGGTGGTGGAGGAACGAGTGAGAAGTGATGAGCATGTGGAAGGTGATAGCAAAGCACATGTAAGAAGAGCAAGAAGGTGGGGGAGGGGGGCAGAGGGTAGAGCTAGGAGAGCCAAGATCACTGTGATTTTGCCCACCCCCACTCTCAGTTTTGCCAGTGCAGCCAATTCTTGCTAGTGTGTGTGTGTCAGTGGGTTTCAATGAGTGTGAGTGAATGTGTGACACATACACACACTGAGCTGCCGCCATGGGAATGCCGTGATGGCCCATCATCCTTCCTCTCCCTCCCCTCCCCCAACACACACACAATTTGGCTCCTACAAATTCTTTCTGTTTCCCAAGTTTTTCATATTTTTGTCCACCCCTGGATCTAGCTTAATGGAGGTTAGGATATCTGGGCCTCCGAGTGTACATTTCCATAAAATTAGGGCTCACACCTGAGATACCTGAGAAATATGCTATTATGAATATGCAAAGTATATTCATATGAGCACATTTCCTAGTTATCTATGTTCACGGCTATCTCTCCATGCGAAGAATTGAGGAGTGTTTGGGGAGATAATATACTAGGTCACTGGGCTACTTTACTAACAGAATCACTCAGCACAATTTCAGGGACTGGATGGCTGCAACGCATGTACAGTAGCACCAACGGCCATTATTAACATGCAATGCTTTTTACAGGAGAACATATGACAGATTTGCCTTTGAAGATACGCGGTAAGGCTTAATGTGATATTAAGGTAATGTCACGTTCAGACCTAACAGAGCTTTGTGGATCTGAGGCAAAACATGAAAAAAGGAAGAGAAATAAAAAGAAAAAATGCTGATCTGACACTTTCAGCTTCTTTGATAAAGCACAAGGAGAAATGATACAGGCATTGGTATCTGGATTTACTGTTACACCTAAGTATTCATCTCTGCACTCCTTGACATTTATAAATCATCATGGGAATAGATAACTTGCAGCTTATACAGTACTATTAAAGCAGCAGACTGTAGAACTAGATACACAAAAAAAATAGTGTCAATATAACACGTCAGCATATAGTTTGTTCAGTGACTCTTACCTTTTTATATTTCAACACGCCTCATCTGTTTTAATCTTGGTCCTGTAGTGAGCTTTGAGAATATTTGTTCTTTACTCGGTGAGATTATGTGTACGTATATATATATAATTTCTCATTAGAAATAAAAAAAAAAAAAAAAAAATATATATATATATTCACCATTGAACAGGCTGTGCACTGTTTGACATGACAAAATATTTAGCCAGTGTAATAGGGCACTGTGACAAAACACTGAAGCTAGCCGGCAACAATGGTGTATTCATGATGTGTGTGTTTTTATAACCACATTTAAATTATGCAGAATTTTGTTGGCAAGCATTAGAAGCATGCAGCCTATTATTTGTGTACAAATACTCAGCCACAGATCCATACAAGCCACAGACCACACATTCCGAAAATTAAAAATGGATATTGTACTCATCGTCGCTTCTTATTTGCCCAAATTGTATGTTATTAACATGCCCTAAAACATAAAGATTAACCTGTGGAGTGCAGGCAAATTCAATAACGCATTTCTAGCATTAGGTTGATAATACTTGAAATGTATTGTAGCAGGCTTCAGAAATTAAAGGTTAAGAAACTACAGCATGGTAAAATAACATTACAACCTTACTAGATGTCTTTGTTTTCTGACACAATCTGCTGATAAATAACATTTGAGTGACAGAAATTCGGTAGACTATCTAGTGTACCAATTTGGCCTAACATTTACATTTATCCCTGTTTCAAATCTAAAGAATGACTTCTAAAATCAGAGCACTTTCTACTTACTGTAGAACCAAGCATGGGGTTATAACACAGAGCAGGCACAAAGGAACCATCATTATATTGACAGATGCTAAGGTCTCATTGAAGCTGAACAACCACTTTATTTTACAGTCTACAATGTCGTAACCTGAGTACAGATACACATTTTGGGCAAAATTATACAGCTTTTGCCCGCGCGGAGGCGTGCGCGTCCATGACGTCATCTGCGTGAAGCGGGTGCATTTTTCGGACATGCCGTCGGAGGTGTGTCTAGGGCGTGCCAGTGATGTCATGGAGCTGGTTTGCCCTCATTAGGCCCTCCTCTGTGTCCTCCCCCCAATCGTACATCTAGCCTAGCCAGTCAGTGGGCCAGTGTAGATGCTGACTTGCTTAGGGATATTGCCCACCAGGTTATTAAGTTCTAGTTGTCTTCCAGGTAAGGGGAGCGGATAGAGAACCTTGTGGTATATATGTGAAATAGAAAAATACAAATAATGGTGTAGCCGGTAGTATACAGGTGAACTTATAACTGTAAAATGTGTTAATCCCATTCACAGATTTTAGGTGGGTATATAGGCATATCAGAGATCCACCTCTCTTTGATGGGAGCAAGATGGTATTCCTCTTCAAGAGTTTGTGTGCTGGTATCCTGTGCCGATCGGAAAAAATAGGAGAGACACTCAATGGTGTAGTATATCTAAAATAATGTATTGAACAGATGTAAAGTGCAAAAGTATTTCACGCACATTTCATACAAAATTGTGGTTCGTGGGAGAGAACTTGGTCAGAGGTGTCTGGCGCTCCGCCGTTCTGGTGGTCTCTGCCCGCTGAGTTCCACATGTGCCACTTCCGGTGTTGTCGTCACTTCAGGGTGGATGTAGCTATAGCCCGGTCATTCGGCTGCCAGGGCTCTGATCTTCAAGTCTCCAGTGGTGATTCAACGCATTTCGCCGGAGCTTCGTCATTCTTACAGTTAGAAGTTCACTTGTATACTACTGGCTACACCATTATTTTTATATTTCACATATATACCACAAAGTTCTCTATGCGCTCCCCTAACCTGACAATGAGACTGCATCTTGGGCCAGAGAACAGGCCAATTCTAGGGTTGAGCTGCTACACATTTACCTTTTTTTCTCACTGTTTGGTGAAGGTTGCACAAATTTATATAGGTTTTTTCACTGGACTTATATGTATACATCTATTGAAAAGTAATTGCACTTATGTTATCTTTGCTCTATATAGAGATAAATTCATTAGAAGCACCCGTGTACACCATTTTTCTTTCTATTAAGTTCTTGGGCAGGGTAATAAGCAGAGCAGGAGTAAGCAAAAGGGCACCAGAAATTGTATTAAAAAAAATATATATAGTTCTTAATTATTTAGCAAAACTCCAACATAAATTAGCAGGAATAACTTTTCAGTAGACAATTTCAGCAAACAAAAATAAACTTCACCCCCCACGTGGATACCCAGGCCGCAATCTATTGAAGCTATGGACTTTGACGAGTAAGACAGGGTGAGATTTGTGCCCAGGCTTAGACTAGGTAGTCCTCTTTGAGACACTGGCTTAGACTAGGTAGTTATTTGAGACACAGTTTAGCATCTGACCCAAACGCCTTCACTAACGTTAAAAGAGTGGGCAGAGAATAAGGTTGTACATGGCAGCAGGTAGCTTAAATCAGGCGGCCATGTTGGCTGCCCACCTCCGCAGCAATCCATACAGTTTCTTTATTGGCAAGCTTTCAGATCTGTAGAACTAAGACCACTTGTGTGGCCCTCAAAGCTTGTACTCATAAATATCACTTATTCAACGTGGCTACCAATTTCACCTACAACAATTTATACTTCAAAATAGTGACTTGGCTTCTAGAGATGAGTACACAGCAGCTACTCTTGGACCATTTCGTTTTGATAGGATGTTAGGCTACAGTATCTGTAGCAATACATTTTGTTCTCACTACTATAAAAGGGACTAATAAAATGCTTTCATTTTATATTACACCACCAATTTTTTATGAAGCGATAACAAATGTCATTTCATATACGGTCTTCATCAAATTGCTAGCATAATATTTGAGACTTTATTGTTTTTATGGGATCCTGCTCATTAGCGTAGAATGTGTAAAGAAGTATTGTGGCTTGGACAGGAAAGCCTTTTTATTCCCTTTACTTCTGATAGAGTCTGCAACGAAGTTATATACACTTCTGATTATTTCTTTACATTTTTTCAATAAAAGATACCTTGAAATGCACAGTGAAAAAAAGTGTGAACTGTGTAGCGCTATTTGATATAAAATTGTATATACAATAAACTCTCTATCAAAAATGTAGGTGAGTTAAATATCCTGGGCTGCCTCCTAAAAAACACTGACTACCCAAAGCAAGTGATAAACCATAGAAAAAACAGAAAATAGGTGCGCCCTAACCTCTGTATGCAGTGATAAAAATATAAATCACAATAAACATAACATATTTCAACGATTGAAAGTGCTCAAATACAACCGTGCAAAAACAGTGAAATATGCTGTAAAAGTCCTCAAATGTCCAAAAGTTGTCAAAAAATGAACAAATAGACATCAATCACTCTGCATCCGGCATCTATCTGTATCACGTAGGATACAGATAGATGCCGGATGCAGAGTGATTGATGTCTATTTGTTCATTTTTAGCTTCTAGTTTTTTTTGTCTTTGTAATAAATAGTCATTTTATCTATTTTTAGTGCTTGCTTAATCCATTTTTATGATTTTAGTTTTTGTTTTTTTTGATATATGGTTATAGGTTCCATAGCATTATTATATGTGCTGTATATCATAGCAATATCACACTATGTTGTTTTTTCATTTATTTCATTCCATGTGCTGAGCAACGGCTGGTTCCAGTATTCATACAACTTTTGGACATTTGAGGACTTTTACAGCATATTTCACTGTTTTTGCACGGTTGTATTTGAGCACTTTCAATCGTTGTAATATTTTATGTTTATTGTGATTTATATTTTTATCACTGCATACAGAGGTTAGGGCGCCCCTATTGAAATGCACAGTACACCCTATTTTAAGAATTGTCATCTTATTATGTTTTTAGACGTAGCACTTTAGATTTTACTAACAAGCTAAATAGTATATATTGTGATGTCTCCGTCACAGCGTAGGATCTTATGTCCCAGATTAAGACAGGAAATGTAGTATTTCTCTATATGGGGTTTATTTGCAAGGATAAATAATATACTAACAGGCCCACCGTCCCTTTAAGTAAAATAAAATCATAAAATAAACGCCTACTCCTCTTAGGAGACTAACTACACATGCAACTTCAACCCTTACTGACTGGATGGACAGCTAAGCTGGTAACCACCCCCAAAACAGGTACTATTGCAGCTAAACATTTACAGTCTCTGCACACAGCAATATAGTGTTTCTCTTATCTGTTATTCCAGGGTTTGGAGCAGACGTCCCCGCTTCAGCATGGTCTCGCGTCCTTCCTTCCTAGGGGAGCTCAGCCCCACAAGAGCTCAGAGAATCTCTCCTCTGTAGTTCCATTACTATGGACCGGACATTCCCTTCTTCAGCACAGTCTCGCGTCCTTCCCTCCTAGGGGAGCTCAGCCGCACGAGAGCTCAGAGAATCTCTCCTCTGTAAGTCCAATGTTAAGGACCGGACATCCCGCTTCAGCACGGTCTCGTGTCCGTCCTTCTTCTTCCTGGGTTTTAACAACCTAAGCAGTCCCATCAGGCTCCACGACCACAGTCCAGCGGACCTAGGAGACTGTGCCAGCTTCCACAGCTGGGGAGAACTCTTCTCTGTCCCCCTTCTCTGGGAATAGCAGTCTCTCTCTCTGTGTATATACCGCGGGTATGAGGGGGGAGGGAAAAGGGAAAGTAGTAGGAAACCCCTGCTCAGCTAATAGTGTATAGTTAGTAATGTAGATACGGTGCTGTACTGAGAAATGTGCAACAGATATACCAAAGAAAGAAAGTACTCAGTTTAAGTTAGCAATCAAGTATCAGTAATGATGAATGTCAATATTAAAAATAATCTTTATTTTAATCATAAGTATTCTAATAAAGATTATTTTTTAATATTGACATTCATCATTACTGATATTTGAGTGCTAACTTAAACTGAGTACTTTCTTTCTTTGGTATATCTCTCTCTGTGTAGTCAATTCCTGACTTTTAAAACTCCATGTGCAATCAGGAGTTCAGCCTGCCCAATTAGTTTGCAGCTGCTGCTGACTTCTCTAGGGAAATTAACTCTCTGTATGCTGGAAAGTCCCATAGCTGCCCTATTCCAACACCTAGAGACAGTGATTATATATATATATATATATATATATATATATATATATATATATATATAGTGAATAAATGAGAACAAGGCACTCCGTCAGGTAAATCAAGGTGGGTGCAAATCCTGTTTGAACAAAATAGGCAATACGATACCGTGTGAGTGAATATCAGAGGCAGCACTCCACGAGGTTGTCAAAAAAAATTGTATTTAGTGAGACATCATATTCAACGTTTCGGTCCTCCACACGGGACCTTTCTCATGGTGATGTACAAACAGAGTGCAATAGAACACATATAAATACCCTACCAAACCATGACAAACAGGTGCAACACATAATTTTATTCAAATAATAACTTACATGCTGAATGCAGGACCCTCCCATTGCAACCAGACCATCAGGCGTTAACTGAAACGCAATGGTGCTCCCGTCACGTGAAACACACTCACTGCGCATGCGTGGGTCAAGGGTTATAGGCTATAAGTCAAATTGCCTCCGTCGCGTGTCTCAGAGCCAGGGGGGGGGGCGCATGTAACCATAAAACGCTTATCTGCGCATGCGCGAGCCGTGAGCTGGTGAAGGGAGAGTGTAACTCATGTAAGCTAACAAAATAGCCATTGCGCGTGCGCGAACCGTGGGAATTAAATAAATAATAAGCGCAACTGCAGACATTATGGTCCTTCGCGATCTGAGTCTCTCAGAGCCTAGATGGTGATCGTGATGATTGCTAACTAATGTGGTAGCACATAGACAGTTGTTAAACTGTGTGTG
Source organism: Ascaphus truei (assembly GCF_040206685.1). Classification (NCBI taxonomy): domain Eukaryota; kingdom Metazoa; phylum Chordata; class Amphibia; order Anura; family Ascaphidae; genus Ascaphus; species Ascaphus truei. Next base: position 242,795,972 of record NC_134485.1, on the reverse strand, counting down.
ACAAAAGGCTGTAGTCAAGGAAGAAGGGGATAAGCCTCAATGGGCAGAATAAAGGCATATGTAAATGCCTAATGCTGTATAATGGTAAAAAACTAGCAACATTGGCTAATAACATCATGGGCTGGTCAATGCAATGAATTAAGCATGAAAAAAATGCGGCACAAACAACAACACCAATATTAAAGTGCAGTACAGTGATACCCAACAAATGTGAACATATATATACTGAGATGCACTGGCTAAATGAAAATATGCATACATAAATAAAACAACATACAAACTAATGACCTGACTGGTGTGGCTTCATTAGGTAAGAGGCAGACCATGCATGACAGAAATGGCACACAGAATAGATTGGTCACTCTATAGGACTTGATTGGCAGTTAATGTAGTTAATTGCACCTTAGTAATCAGGCGCACAATCAGATACTAAATATATAGGATCAAGCTCAAGAGTCAGTCAAAACTAGTGGCAATGGTTCCATATAGACATGTCATACAGGATATCAAAAAAGCAATTAGCTAATTAGTCCATATTGCATAATAACTGCAAAGAGTCAAAAATCCAGCATCCAGTATAGTAGCTAGAGACATGGTACAACCTGTCACTAGTTCCTGTGAAGGCAAAATGTTATAATCATATTGGTGATAAAAACATAATCATTAATTAGTAACGAGGTACCATGTACACCCCTGCTGGTTAGAGGACCATCGGTGGCGATAAGAGTTCAGGGCATCCATACATGCAAGATAGGTAAGCAACAGTAAATGAAGCTATCCAATCCATAGTGTCGTTCCTGTGCTGGAGACAAAAAGAATCCTATGATGTACAGGAAAACGTATAAGGACGTTATGCAGAATATAATCCCGTCCAAATGACTCGAATCCTGGGGACGAAAAGTCACCTAATGCAGATGAGTCGTTGATTGGGTCAATCCATTGAAAGAAGGAAACAGCTCGCCTGATGATAGAACTCAAGGGGACAAAAGTCACCTGGTGTGGAACCGTCACTATCTTGGTGAGTTGGTCAGAGAAAACAGCTCAACGCTTGGTCTTTGTTCAATCCGCGTGGACTTAATGTGTCCAGTTTGTAGCTGGTTCTCGCCTCCAATTGAAGGAGAGCTTTGTTGCGATCTCCACCCCTAGGGGACAATCGGACCTGCGCAATTGGCATGCACCGTAGAGTAGCGAGACTGTGCTGTTTTTCTTTGAAGTGACGAGCCACCGGTTGTTGAGTAAAGTCTTCCTTATTATCTGTGTCTGCCAGTGCCTTCCTTATGGCAGACCGATGTAGACTGAGTCGTTCCTTTAGCATCCTTATAGTCTTGCCAATGTAATAGAGCCCACAAGGGCACCTGATGAAATAATCACATATTTCGAATCACAATTCAAAAAGTCTTTGATATTAATGCGATATCCATGATGAGGATGTGGATAGCTTTTTCCAAGAACCATGTATTGGCAATTGACACATCCCCGGCATTTATGAACTCCCACTGGTCTAGTCAGCCAGGACTGCTTTTTGCCATATTTGGAACGTGGATCCGCTTGTGTGAGGAAGTCTCCCAAATTGCGACCTCTACGATAACAGAAACGAGGAGGATCCTTAAAAAATTGTCCAATTTGTTTGTCTTTGGCTAAAATGTGGGTGTGTTGTAAAATGCTGCGTCTGATGAAGCTAGACGCTGTCGTATAGGTGCTTTTGATGTTAAAGCGGTTATCGCATGCCTTCATTTAGTGCTATTATTGACATTTTTATTGGTGACTTATGGAGGAGTCTGATGATGTGGCTGGCATATTCACAGGTATCTCTGATACAGTGAGTTTCTCAGATACTGAAATCGCACAGATAAGATATACTGATGATATACAAACTGTATTTGGACCTGACAAACCATCGGATGTATTTAATGATCTCATCAAATTGAAGAAGAAAGAGGTTGACTTCTACTTGCATGGTGTTACCATTTCCCATTATCACAAAGAACGACCCCTGACAAAGAAACCCACCATTTGGAGTTTCGAAACGCGTAGGAGGTCTTTTGGCATCACAGGGACACCGTAGCTGTGGAGCACAAGCGGTGACGTCACAGGAAGAGTTGATCGGCCGAACTCTGGGAGAAAGCAGCAAGCAGATAGCAGCAAGCAGACTCCCGAGCAAAGAAGGAGATTCTCTTCCGTTGACTGACGCAATCTCACCCCACAACAAGCGGTTTCACCTGCTGACAAGACCAATTCAATAACGCTTAAGTCCTAGTCACTTTTGGTGAGTAGGTTTCCAATTTTACCTAAAGCGGAGCAAGTTTCAAGACATCTGGTTCTTATGCAAAGGCACAGATAGTTTTTTTTTTTTAGTGTAATTCATTGCATTTTATTGTGTAATTCATTGCATTTTATTGTGTATTTTAACATGTATTAAAAGTGCTCTCTTTATATATCCTAGTTGTCCCTGGGTAATGCACTATTGCAGTGTGTATGCTTGTTTTTTCTTTTTCTCTTGAGGGAATCTATCCAGAAAGGAACTTTGTCTACAACCATATCCCAACCTTTCCTCAGCGCCACAGGAGGTGTCTTTCCCCTAAACTCTTTAGTTTTTTGGGAAGGTTCTGTAATAAAAATATATCTCAACTCTTGATTCGCAAGAATCTGATCCCTATAAGCCTGCAATAATAATAATAATGTAAGTTTCTGATTGTAGTTCAATGTAGGGTCTATTTTCAAAATCATATAGGATGAAGAATCTGACAAAAGTCTGATTGCTTTATTCCTATAATCCACCTTGTTCAACAGAACAACACCGCCAACCTTTGTCACCCAGTAGGGTAACTACCGCCCGATAGGCCCGCGCTCTTCCCCACAGCAATGAAACTGATTGCCGGGAAAGAGAACGGGGCCTTTGTAAGAGGGTTAATTGGTTCCCGAGAGGCAAGGAGGGCCGGGTCCCACAACTGCATAAGCAACTAAGTCAGAGTACCTCCAATCGAGTGTTATGAGTGGGCACTGATGGAAGAAAAGTAGTTGTGTATGTCGTTGAATGAAAAACATGTACAATATGAAGATATATAGCTGAACCCCATTATAGCGCGATCCGCTAAAACGCAGATCTGCTTATAACGCGGTCTGAGCATGGCTCCCGAACATCTCCTACCTTTCTTTCCCCCGGCACCACCATGCAGCCTGTGGACGCGACCCAGGAAAATATGTGGTAGTTATAACAGCTAAATGAGCATAGGATGTAAGTGCCGATAGTTAAGCAAAAGGGGTGACCGTAAAGCATGTAGTAATACCCATCGATGAGGGACAGTGAAAAGGAGTAATGTTGATGGAATTGAGAAATACAAAAGCATTTCTTATACTGCATTTCTATAAACGGGTTGTGCTGGAAGACGGGTAGCACTCTATAGACGCGAATACAAACACAGTTTAAAGCATCACATATATATTTTCATACCCAATTGTGAAATCCTGTAGCACGTACATGTTATGTAGACTTGAAGTTAAAAAAAAAAAAAAAAAACCGCTTAAATGCATGTTCTAATTAAGACCCTGTCACTGCGACCATGGATGATCAGCATGCTTGTCGTGGTTTTTGAAGTTGGGCTTTTGGGCATACATTTTTAAAACTATTGCTGTGAAATCTTAGTCAGCTGGAGACTTTCAAAGCAATTACATGACAGCTGAGCAGCAACTAATGAACTTCTGTACAAATATTTTGTGTACTCTTTTTGTAGTTGGAAGTGGTAGTTGTACTCCTATAGCATTAATCTAAACAGCAGCTTTGGTTAAAAAAAAAAAAGATTAAGAAATTCTGACAACAAGATGGGAACTTCTGCTTTATATCTGCAACAGTGTCTCTTCCATTCTACTTAATGTGCATATGTATAGTCACTCTGGTGGCAGAACTGTACGGCTACGCAGCATGTCTAAAGGTGGCGGATAGGTGGCGGAATGACCTTCAGTGTACCTGTGCAACAAGCAGGGGTCACTGACAAGCAGTACAGTTTTTAGAGCACAGTTATGGAGCGTGTCTCAAAATTCTCTCGTAACTGACAAGCAGTCACAGACCAAGCAGCAGCCCCACTAGGATGGTTTTATTAACGGTGTGACATTGAGCGAGTACAACGCGCCACTATAATAAGCCTGCCCAGCACCCAACGATCGATCCTCCACAGTGGAGCAGGAGGAAGAAGTCCGTATCAACGGCTGCGAAGGAGAGTGAGTGCTGAAGCAGAAAGACCCATATTCTGTTTCCTTGCCATTGGAACAAGGTTTCGCTCTTTGAAGAAATTTGGAAACTGGTGTCAACGGCTTCTCCATGATTGTCCCGTACACACACACACACCGCCCCCCCCCCCACCACCCTACCGCGACGGCTGATCCGTGGTGTCGGATCCCCAGCACCCTGCTCCGGGTAAGTCCGGATCACGGCGGCTATTTATTCCCCCACGATCCCCGTTATAATGTGTCGCAATATGTGAACCCCAAGCACTGCGTTATAATGGGGTTCAGCTGTAGATGAGCGGTCCCTGTGTTGGAACACACGAAGAAATGACAGTTGTACTATAAAAGTTCCTGGCGTCCAGTTTTATACAACCTTGCTACAGTACCTCATCACCAGTTGCCTAAATCTAGCACCCTGAGCCAGGGTAACACATCACACCGATGTAACCACCCTAGGAAGCCAGGCAGGGAGGGTTATATGTATTTCTGATTTAACCCTTTCAATCATCAAAGAAACCTGCAAGGTATGCAGTACCCTTTGTTAATCATGAGGCTAAAAATGAAGTTTCCCCACAAATGTCTATCAACATTGTGAATATACATTGTACTGGTTTCTCTGATAACCAGTTATGTCATTTCCATTGTCCACTATGATAATTTTCAGCTTTCGGTACTGTAATATTAAATAGATTATAGCATTATTATTATTTAGACTAGTGACTATAAGACTAAAGTTGTAAACCCAGCAGTGGGTTTAATATTTGTGTAATGTGTGTATATGTGCTATATATTATGAGTATAGACAATAAATCAATTGACTTATCTACCACTGCATTGCAATTTGACACATTGTGTAGTACAATATACTTATGGGGGATTGCTAACATTTTTATTTGCACAATCACCCAATATTACATATGCAATATAGGTCCCATATACCCATAACATCTACCTATAGTCAGTACCCTATGCATGTGCTTTATTACAAGGTTATCCATGTACATTTGTTTGTATCCTTTAAATTCCGAGTCCCCACGCATGCGCACCATGTTTGGGTAGATACTACAATAATTTCTAAGTCCCCGCGCATGCGCTAGACTAACTGCTAGAAATCGCGTAGAATTTCTAAGTATTCACGCATGCGCAATGAAATAATACCCGAATGAAATAATTCCTAAGTTCTCACGCATGCGCAGACCGCATAACCGCACTATGCAAGTGCGTGTATGTAATTATTTCTATGTCCCCACGCATGCGCACAATGACTGGGAATGAAGTGAAATTATGTCTAAGTGCCCACGCATGCGCTATACGCACGGACCAACATAGAAATATTTTCAAAGTCCCCACGCACGCGCAATGGATACATAACAGAGTGAAATTACATCTAAGTTCCCGCGCATGCGCAACGCGCATTAGACACTTTATGCGGCGCATATGATTTATAGCTTTAGAAACTCTACCAACAGCCGGATAACGATGGGAAAAGGGCTAAATAAAGGTACAATACCAAGGATTCCTCTGATACTGCATTTTATTAGCATTTTAGTACTTTAGTGAGTCAGTTTGGGCGCGAGCTCACTGCGCATGTGCAACAGCTGATAGCTATTGATTTTGCAATTAGGGTATTGCAAGGGTATAAAAAGGTTCAGACCTCTCTCCCCCAGTAAAATTTGTCCCTGAAGAAGCTCCTTTGCTGGAGGGAAACGCGCGTTGGACGTGCAATGTTGTCAGTCTCCTACTTGGAGCTGTTTTAATGTAGTGTCTGCAGTCTCCTGGTTCTAACTGTGTAGACTCCAGTAGTTAGTTATTTATTTATCTCTTTAATTTCATAGTGAGTGTGCCTGCTTTCCTTGCAATCTATGTGAGGCGTTCTCACAGTTCATCACTGTGAATTCACCTTAATACTGCTGTGTCTGGCAGTTTTATGATGCAGTGTATGTACTACATTATCACTGCATGTGCCAGCTTTATCACTCAAGCACTCTTATTTAAACACACTAAAGTCTCCATTATAGTGCGCAGCGCTGGCTAATTTAGCAAGGGTGCTGGATATTTAATCCATTGGCCACTCACTTGTGTACATCTATATACTTCTATCACTGGGTCTCACCGTTGCTCCAGAGGGTTTAATACCCTGACTCTTAGCATCCTATGTCCTCTATATCCCACCAACATTAAGTGGTTAACTGGGATAGTATGATTTTGTAACTGACGACATGGTTGCTTGATAGCGTTGATTTAATATATTTTTAATTCACATTACACATTACTTTGGTAATATATGTTTTAAGTAAATTTATTAAAAGTTAATTTTTACACTTGTTTGGTGTGCATTTAAGTGAATTCTTTTAGGGGGCAAATCCATTTTGTGTTTCCCTTCACTTTTTCTGATTCCCCACAAAGTCTATTGCGAGCTAAAGGCTAACTTTTTAGATGCTAATGTAGAATTTCAGCAAAATGGCACACAAGGGCACAGTGAAAATTCAATTGACAAACCTTGTAGCTGAAAGAAGAAAAAAAGATACAGATACAGCTAAATGCTGGATCTAAGTAAATTATTTTTGACCTGACATGATTGTACCTGTTACTGTACAATGAGTTGGAAATGAGTTTCATTTAAGTGGTCTAGTGGGAAATATTGCATTAAAAACATGGACAATTTAAGCATCAGTCTTTCCCAGATTAAAACAATTTGATTATTATCACAAATTGGTAACTTTTGCGGTAATAGGTAAATAGTTAATTCATTTTTCAATTGGCAACATTAAAATAAATAAAGGCCCTAAGGAATCACTCGGTGAAGCATGTCAAATTGAACTGAATTGTTGGGCTACCATACTTTAGTGAATAACTTCATCAGTTCCCCAAATCCCTATTATCTGTGCTTTACAGCATCTTCTCTGCAGCCTTAGATACAGAAGTAGCAAGTGTTATTACACACGGTCACGCAATATTTATCGCACCACAATTGATAATAATGGTAACGCATGCGTTCTTGTCAATGTACACGTTATTTTTTGCATTATTATTTGTGCTTACACCTGTTAATAAGCTTAAAACGGCTGCTTCCTATAGTAATTGTATATTGCAGGCCCGATGATCCAGTTAAACTGTTCCCCTTCATGCAACTCCAAACAGAACCTTTCCTCTTTTCTGATAACTATAATAAACTATAATTAACTTTTGCAAAATGTGGGGTTTCGCTACAGCAGGAGAGGGCAATCTTTTCCCCCTGCACCCCCCTGCCGGCTGTCCTGCTCTCCGCGTGCCCCCCTCCCTACTGTGGTTCCCGGCGTCTGGGCGTCATGACGTCACGTTGCCATAGTAACGCAACATCACATGACCCCGCGGCTTCATTTGCTGCCATGGCAATGCGCCTCCAGATGCCGGCTGAACCATGGTAAGTAAGGTTTACAGGGGCCTTCGCCGCTTCCACAGCACTTAATTTAAGCGCCTTTGGGAAGCGCACAGGGCCTCTGTAAACCCTGTGCCCCCTGCAGTTAATCTCGCGCCCCCCAGGGGGGGAGTTTGCGCACCGCTGCGCTACAGCATGGGGCCCTGGACAGTTGCCCGGTTTTCCCTTACCTAAGGCTACTATTGACCCCCAGCACTCGATAGAACAGGACTGAGATTAGCATTACTGAATATTGCCATTTAACTTAAATATTGTGAAAAAAAGAGCATATTGTATACATAAATTCAAAAATCAAAACAAAATATACACAAAAACACAAACATAATCATATCAGGACTTAAAAGAAAACAGAGTGCCACCTCAACACATCCGTAGTACAATCAGGTAACTGCAGGAAGGCCACATTTTGGGCATAGTGTTTGCTCTCAGCCTCTGTGACATTCTAGTGACTACAGGGAAAAGCAGGTTTGTTTCCCTGTTAGACAAGTGAATGTGCTCTTAAATTAGTTTGTTTTTATCTTTACTGTATGCTGTGTGGTGGAGGGTTTTAGTCACTTTTTTACTCACTGTCACTTACATTGGGGTAGATCCTCAGAAGTCTGTTAAATTTGTGCTAATAACGGCCTTTACCTAAAAAGGTAACGCTCATTCTTTCCCCCTCATTTAAAAGGGTATCCTGAAAGCTAATGAGATGCAAAAATAACTGCCATTAGTAAAAGTAGCAGCGTTATTAAGGAGGAGCAGTGACGCATTAACCAATACACTGCACATGCACATTGGTTAACCTTTAACGTGCGTTCCAAATAACACGCATACGTTAGACGTGTTACTGATATGCATTATCTAAAAGCTAATGCAATTATTGTTATGATATGGAAAACTTTTAAATGTTTTAAATTTTTTTTGTTATTTATAGTATTCTTCCTTCATTTATTTTAATTGTACTTTTTGAAAAGTTAATTATTATTGTAGCGGTTCATCAAGAGTGCTTATAACAGGGATATTTTTGTCTCCCAGTTCTTTATAATATGAATAAACATTATTGTATCACTCCCAGAAGACGACCGTTGTCAAGACGTGCGTCAGAGTGTGTGGTTCCATTATTGTAATCTTTTTTGTTGTTGGTACATTACTCTTTTCCCTGGTGCACCGCTAGCACACACCATTTGGTGTGGCTTTTGTTACCTTATATTTTGGCGTGCATGCAGTATTCTGTGTGTATTTTGTAAACATTATTGTACACCCATACTTACTACAGTTAAGATTATATACCATACTAGCTGAGAGACCCGGCGTTGCCCGGGATGTAAATGCGTAATAGGTAGTATTATTTATAAATCGTGGCACAATAGGTGACTGTTTGTTGTAAAGGTTGGATAATAATATTGAAAAGAAAGATGGAAGAAAATGTAATACGATGTTGTATAAAAATGGTTTATTGTAACCACACCACAGTACAATGTATATTTTGGTGGCATAAGTGATGTAAAAATCTGAGTCGTGTGTCCTGCTAGGGTGTGAGGCGGCAGGTGGCGCGTGGGTTGTGAGTGCTGTGTGCGAGTGGGGGTCCTGCTAGGGTGTGAGGCGGCGGGTGGTGCGTGGGTTGTGAGTGCTGTCTGTGAGTGGGGGTCCTGCTAGGGTGTGAGGCGGTGGGTCAGTGATGTCGGTGCGTAGGGGCGGGAGCCAGCAGGTGTGTGTGGCGGCAGGTATGTGTCGAGTGTGGCGGGTGTCTGTTGAGTGCGTGCAGCGGCTGTGAGGCGGTGGGTGAAAGGAAGAGGCGGCCGGAGTAAGGGCGGGTGAAAGGCAGAGGCGGGGGTGGGGAGGCGGTAAGGCGGGCATGAAGGCGAAGGGCGGCGGGAAGGGGAGGAGGGGGTGGAGGAGGGGGGCAAGGGGTGGAGGAGGGGGGCAAGGGGTGGAGGAGGGGGGCAAGGGGTGGAGGAGGGGGGCAAGGGGTGGAGGAGGGGGGCAAGGGGTGGAAGAGGGGGGAAGGGTTAGAGGAGGGGGGGGAAGGGTTAGAGGAGGGGGGGGAAGGGTTAGAGGAGGGGGGGGAAGGGTTAGAGGAGGGGGGGGGAAGGGTTAGAGGAGGGGGGGGGAAGGGTTAGAGGAGGGGGGGAAGGGTTAGAGGAGGGGGGGGGAAGGGTTAGAGGAGGGGGGGGGGAAGGGTTAGAGGAGGGGGGGGGGAAGGGTTAGAGGAGGGGGGGGGGAAGGGTTAGAGGAGGGGGGGGGAAGGGTTAGAGGAGGGGGGGGGGAAGGGTTAGAGGAGGGGGGGAAGGGTTAGAGGAGGGGGGGAAGGGTTAGAGGAGGGGGGGGAAGGGTTAGAGGAGGGGGGGAAGGGTTAGAGGAGGGGGGGGAAGGGTTAGAGGGGGGGAAGGGTTAGAGGAGGGGGGGGGGAAGGGTTAGAGGAGGGGGGGGGAAGGGTTAGAGGAGGGGGGGGAAGGGTTAGAGGAGGGGGGGGGAAGGGTTAGAGGAGGGGGGGGGAAGGGTTAGAGGAGGGGGGGGGGAAGGGTTAGAGGAGGGGGGGGGGAAGGGTTAGAGGAGGGGGGGGGGGAAGGGTTAGAGGAGGGGGGGGGGAAGGGTTAGAGGAGGGGGGGAAGGGTTAGAGGAGGGGGGGGGAAGGGTTAGAGGAGGGGGGGAAGGGTTAGAGGAGGGGGGGAAGGGTTAGAGGAGGGGGGGGAAGGGTTAGAGGAGGGGGTGGAAGTGTGGGAGGGAGTGGGAGGGGAAAGGGGAAAAAGAGGTGGAGGGGGGGGGGAAGAGGAGCGGAGGGGGGGGTGGAAAGGGGAGCGGAGGGGGGGTGAAGGGGAGCGGAGGGGGGGAAGGGGAGCGGAGGGGGGGGGGAAGGGGAGCGGGGGGGGGAAGGGGAGAAGTGGTGGGAAGGGGGAGGAGGGGGGAGGTGGTGGAAAGGGGGAGAAGGGAGGTGGTGGAAAGGGGGAGAAGGGGGGAGGTGGTGGGGAGGTGGTGGGAAGGGGGGAGGTGGTGGGAAGGAGGAGGAGGGGGAAGGTGGTGGAAAGGGAGAGAAGGGGGGATGTGGTGGGAAGGGGGAGGAGGGGGAAGGTGGTGGGAAGGGGGAGGAGGGGGAAGGTGGTGGGAAGGGGGGAGGTGGTGGGAAGGGGGGGAGGGTGGAGGTGGTGGGAAGGGGGGGAGGTGGTGGGAAGGGGGGGAGGTGGTGGAAAGGGGGGGGAGGTGGTGGGAAGGGGGGGAGGGGTGAGGTGGTGGGAAGGGGGAGGCGGAGGGAAGGCGGGGGGTGGGAGGCGGTGGGAAGGCGGGGGGTGGGAGGAGGTGGGAAGGCGGGGGGTGGGAGGCGGTGGGAAGGGGGGTGGGAGGTGGTGGGAAGGGGGGGGAGGCGGTGGGAAGGGGGGGAGGGAGGCGGTGGGAAGGGGGGGTGGGAGGCGGTGGGAAGGGGGGGTGGGAGGCGGTGGGAAGGGGGGGTGGGAGGCGGTGGGAAGGGGGGGGAGGCGGTGGGAAGGGGGGGTGGGAGGCGGTGGGAAGGGGGGGTGGGAAGGGGTGGGGGGAGGCGGTGGGAAGGGGGGGGAGGCGGTGGGAAGGGGGGGAAGGGGGAGGCGGTGGGAAGGGGGGGGGGCGGTGGGAAGGGGGGGGAGGCGGTGGGAAGGTGGAGGGAAGGGGGGGAGGCGGTGGGAAGGGGGGGTGGAGGGGAGGTGAAGGGGGGGTGTAGGGGAGGTGAAGGTGGGGGGGTGGAGGGGAGGTGAAGGTGGGGGGGTGGAGGGAGGTGAAGGGGGGGTGGAGGGGAGGTGAAGGGGGGGGAGTGGAAGGGAGGTGAAGGGGGGGGTGGAAGGGAGGTGAAGGGGGGGTGGAGGGGAGGTGAAGGGGGGGGAGTGGAAGGGAGGTGAAGGGGGGGGTGGAAGGGAGGTGAAGGGTGGGTGGAAGGGAGGTGAAGGGGGGGGGTGGAGGGGAGGTGAAGGGGGGGGGGTGGAGGGGAGGTGAAGGGGGGGGGTGGAGGGGAGGTGAAGGGGGGGGGTGGAGGGGAGGTGAAGGGGGGGGTGGAGGGGAGGTGAAGGGGGGGGGTGGAGGGGAGGTGAAGGGGGGGGTGGAGGGGAGGTGAAGGGGGGGGGGGGTGGAGGGGAGGTGAAGGGGGGGTGGAGGGGAGGTGAAGGGGGGGTGGAGGGGGGGAGGTGAAGGGGGGTGGAAGGGAGAAGTGGAGTGAGGGGAGGTGAAAGGGGGTGATGGGGGTGAGGGGAGGTGAAGGCCGCTCACTCACCAGTCCGGCAGGTCCCACGTGGATCTGAGGCGGGAGGCAGCGTGTTGTGGCCGCTCTCCCGCTGTGTCCCGGGCGCTCGCTCGCTCCCCCGCTGACTGTAGCGGCGCCGGGGGGGGGGGGGTATCGGGGAGACACTGACACTGGAGGGGAGGGGGGGGGGTGGAGGGGAGGTGAAGGGGGGGTGGAGGGGAGGTGAAGGCCGCTCACTCACCCATCCGGCAGGTCCCACGTGGATCTGAGGCGGGAGGCAGCGTGTTGTGGCCGCTCCCCCGCTGTGTCCCGGGCGCCGCCATCTTGGGCACTCGGCGCCGCAAGGCAGCCTGCCTGGCCACTGGCTGTTCCCCCGCCGGGGAGGGGTGAGTTGTAGCGTCGGGGAGGTTGGGGCATGTATATGTGTGTGGGGGGGAGAGGTGGGAGATATAGAGGGGGGGTCTCGCACGGCCGCTGACACTGGGTGGGGGGGGGGGCGCTGAAGGGGTAATAATAGTGTGTGTGTCCCGCTGACTGTAGCGGCGCCGGGGGAGGGGGGGGTCGGGGTGAAAGCGCGGGAGACACGGGGAGAGGAGGAGGTGCGCGCGGGTGCTGCTAACACTGTGAGCCCCGCTAATGTATGTAACAGTGTGTGTGTGTGTGTGTCTGTCACTGTGTGTGTGTGTCCCTGTGTCCCTGTGTGTGTGTGTCCCTGTGTGTGTGTCCCTGTGTGTGTGTCCCTGTGTGTGTGTGTGTGTGTGTGTGTGTGTGTGTGTCTGTGTGTCCCCCCCTGTGTGTGTGTGTCCCTGTGTTCCCTGTGTGTGTGTGTGTCCCTGTGTTCCCTGTGTGTGTGTGTGTCCCTGTGTGTCCTTTGGCCCGTCACTCCGCCTCAGGCCAATGAGAGGTGTGCGGGGGCTGGCGGGCCAAGGGACCAATGAGATTTCCCCTAGGGACACCGGACATCCAGGCAGGCAAACATACAGTGCTTTCACTAATATAGTATAAGATTAGGTCACACAAACATATCCTACATTCACTTTAATCACTAAGAACCATACTATAGTTTATGTGTTATAGACATTTATATGATCCCTAATATATCCATCTAACTTTTTTGTAAAGGGTTAAGTAAATGCTCAGTACATTGCTTGTAGGCTATTCCAAAAAATAACACTATGATAAACATGGACTGGATGTTAGTAACAGCAGATTTTGCTTTCACATACAGTAATTATAGTAGCGTTTTTTCCATGCGCTAACATTAACGTAGGTTTGAGGATATGCGATGTTAGGTTAATGGCTCGTTGGCATATGATTTGCACAACAGTAAGCCTAACGGCCGTCAAAATGAGTCCATGCAATGTTTGTCTCCTTAATGCGAAGGCATCGCAATGCTAATCACCTTTGTGGATATGCAGTAACAGAGATAAAACAATTAACGGACTTCTGAGGATCTACCCCTTTGTCTACCTGGTTTGTAGCCACTTCCAGCTTCACATTGCAAGGTCAATAACCATCCTGACACTGATGAGAGCCAAAAGGTCTGCGAGCAGGTTTACTGACTATGCACTTATTTGTACCAGGGTGTGCTGAAAATAGCTGTGTAATGTGGCAGGCATAAGCGCATAGGTGTTTAAGTTAATATGGATAAGGCTGAGTCCCCGCTGGCGCTGTGCTCGCTATGCGCTTGGTGCTTGGCGCACTTACCTTCTTCAATGTGGATCAGCACATCCACTCTCCCGCTGTGCTCGCGCGCTCATGCGCTTGCACACACGCTCTCCCAAGCGTTCTGCTTGGGGAGACAAGGGAGAGATACTTTCGTGCTGAGAGTAGTGTCACATGACCCTGCTCTGACAAATGGGAAGTGAGAGGGTGTGTTTAACTGTCCTGCTGTCACACACACACACACAAAACACAAACACTGAGTTCAGCAGAGAGAAGTTGAAGGGGGGGGGGGCGCAAACGGACTGAGATGGGGGGGGGGGGCAAACGGACTGAGAGGGGAGGGCAAACGGACTGAGAGGGGGGGGCAAATGGACTGAGAAGGGGTGGGGCAAACGGAGTGCTGCTGTGTGGTGGGGGGGCAAATGGAGTGCTGCTGTGTGGTGGGGGGCAAATGGAGTGCTGTTGTGTGGTGGGGGCAAACGGAGTGCTGCTGTGTGGTGGTGGGGGGGCAAATGGAGTGCTGCTGTGTGGTAGGGAGGCAAACGGAGTGCTGCTGTGTGGTGGGGGGCAAATGGAGTGCTGTTGTGTGGTGGGGGCAAACGGAGTGCTGCTGTGTAGTGGTGGGGCAAACGGAGTGCTGCTGTGTGGTGGTGGGGGGGCAAACGGAGTGCTGCTGTGTGGTGGTGGGGGGGCAAACGGAGTGCTGCTGTGTGGTGGTGGGGGGGCAAATGGAGTGGTGTGGTGGGGGAGAAGGGAGAGAGAAAGAGAGAGGGGGGAAGAAGGGAGAGAGGGGGGAGAAGGGAGACAGAGGGGGAGAGAGAGAGAGAGAGGGGAGAAGAGAGAGGGGGGAGAAGGGAGAGAGAGGAGAAGGGTGAGAGAGAGGGGAGAGAAAGCAAGGGGGGAGAGAGGGGGGATGGCCGGGAGAGAGAGGGGGGCCGGGAGAGGGAGCGCGGGGGGGGGGGGGCAGGGGAGAGAGAGCACAGGGGGGGGGAGAGAGTGCAGGGGGCGGGGGGAGAGCGCAGGGGGGGGGAGAGAGAGAGAGCAGGGGGGACGGGGGAGAGAGTGCAGGGGGGAGAGAGAGAGTGCAGGGGGGGAGAGAGAGAAAGAGAGAGCAATGGGGGGGAGAGCAATGGGGGTGAGAGAGAGCAATGGGGAGGAGCGAGAGAGAGAGCAATGTTGCAGGACACCGATCGCTCATGCTTGGAGAGCTGGTGATATCACCGCTCTCCAAGCATGAGCGAGCTCAGCGGCACCGCAGCCTAAGAAGCAAAATGTGACACACTGTTAATAATAATAATAGTTTGTTCTTGTATAGCGCTGCTAGTTTTACGTAGCGCTTTACAGAGACATTTTAGAGACACAGTCCCTGCCCAGTAGAGCTTACAATCTATGTTTTTGGTGGCTGAGGCACAGGGAGATAAAGTGACTTGCCCAAGGTCACAAGGAGCCGACACCGGAAAGTGAACCAGGTTCCCCTGCTTCACACTCAGTGCCAGTCAGTGTCTTTACTCACTGAGCCGCTCCTTCTCTCATGTTAATGATTGCTCATTGGCATGTCATTACCCAGAATCCCTGGCTGCAGTGGTTTGTGGACCTGAGACATGTGAATGTCCTCATGAGTTTTCCCAGCAGCACAGCAGTTTCCCAATCATCATTTTATTTTCCAAAGAAAAACACACTAAGCTAGGGTTGTACTGTGCAAACTACAAGGGATAACAGACACAGACTGAGTTGTGAATACATATAAGTTTTGTTTACACGATGCAACCTGCCTGCACGCCTCAAAGTACAGTAATTCTGAACCATGCAGAAACACACTGTACATAGTAAGTCTTATGCCACCACTTAGTAATTATGGATCGCTTTAGGTAAAAGACACAATAGAAACAAGAATCGGTCTACTAACATTACAGCAGAACCTGATCATAGTGCCAAAAATAGGATGTGAAGAAAAGAAATACACTGGATGTCATTGACGGAGAGGGTATAATCCTTAGAGCACTGTAAGGGGTTACTGCTCCTAAGTGAACAATTCTGCTGACTTTCATATCACTCCATTTAAGATGAAAATGACGTTTTTAATTGAACATTTAGTAAATTATAATGATGATTTGTAATGGGCAGTGTCTCCTCTTTCTGGTGACCTTGACAATGCGGTGCTGAAAGCGTTGCAGCTGCACATGTGAGAATGTGTTGTTATCAGCGTAGGCCTCTCTAATTGCAATACACATTTATCACAGACTTTTGAACACATGGGTATAATGTACAGCACATCTGTTCATGGTTATAAACATATTGTCCATGTCCAAATTCCATTATACTATTAAACAACTGCACAAAGAAATAAGCTATTATCCTTGTTGAGGTTGTGGTTCTGAGGGCACAATACACTGTGATACACGATGTGTGTGCTTCTTACACAAATTCTATGCCCCAGTATTTGCTGTAGAACGTGTTACAAATTGTTAGTGCTTAGCTCAACCATTCAGCGACTAGAACGCGCACATATGCCAATCCTTATGAATGATTTAAACATTGGCCCAATACAGAATACCACAAATTGCAAATAATTCTAACTACTTTCCAACAACAGGCAAAAGGGACGTAGACTCATTTATTTGGGGGGTTTCCGCTCAACGTTACTATAAGTCCAGAACATGCAATTGGAAAAAGTATCAGATAATCATAAATAAATTATAAGGAAGTAATATTTCAGCCTACTGTATGTCTAGTCTATGCCAATATTGTGCACTGGTCACGTGTAAGAGTTAAACCTTAGATTCTGGATGATTGGATGGCTCCTGATCACCAGCAATTCATCTCTGTCAAACTCCTGAAAAGTTAACCTTGACGCACTTTCACATTTACTTACCTTTTATTTATTTTTGACACATTTTATGGAGATGTCTCAGCCAAAAAGATATGACAGATTTATTTTATGGGAGAGAAATCACAGCCCAAGGTACAAATCTTTCTACATTACATTATAACACTGCGTGGTGCAGCTCTCTAACTCCTCTTAATGGTCCAGGTAACCACCACTCGCCAAATTGCTCACTTACACAAGCTGCAAACTACCTGACATGCATGTTAAATGACTGTATTGGGTCAGGAGGGCCATGTACCAGTGGAAAAGTGGTGCAATTCTGGAGCAATAACAAACTGCACCAGATATATACAAAAACAAATCTTATATCAATGCAACGATTTTCTTTCTAACACATAATACATATACTTTGCCAAAGAATTGCACCACTTTTTTGCCTTACTACATGTCCCCTGTAATATCATTAATCAGTTTCCCTAGCCTGCCACTATGATGTTGGATTTGTATCATTATGCTGGAAAGTCAGATACAGTTCTTTCAGTGGCCAACGTGTTGGAGGGAGATCATCATGCCCTCTTGCGTCCGTTTTCAGTAGCACAGCACCCACTGCCGGCCGCTGCCCTGAACTACAAGCACCCTGCACACGCGAGCCGCGCTCATCTACGGCACCAATGGCATTTCTAGAAAGCGCTTTCCCTGCCCCCGGGGCTGCCCATTTCTCACTACCACCACAGGAGAGGGACAACGTGAGACAACCTCAAGGACAGAGCAGACCACTGAAAGCATGCAGCAACTTCAACCTCGCGTTACCAGCACCAGTGTCTGCGGGGAAGGGAGCGGGGATAATAATAATAATAAAAACAAATAGTCACACACACTGACCCTATCCATGTGCACTCACCAGAGGTCATCGAGGTCCCATTCCTGCAGGAGAGCCAGGTCAAAGCTGTCCATAGTCCGGGGGCAATGTCAATGCTGCAAGGCAGCTCCAGCCAGCTTCACACAGTGCATGCTAACAACAGTAGCTGATATCATGATAGACAGATATTGCACAGTAAATCTACCTTTCTTGTGTGCCTGTGCCTGGTGTTTGAGGTGTATCCCCTGCTGTTGTCAGCCGTCCTCCCAAGGCAGCACACAAGGAGATGCTCCCCTCCTGAGTGGCTGCAGCAGCAGGAGCAGTGGCAGCTCTCTGCTCCCTGTCTCCCTCTCCTTGCATTGAAGCTGGGAGTCCCTCCTCCCTCTCTCCCTCTCTCCCCCTGAGCAGCAGCTTCCCCAGCCTGGCACGTGCAACCTATCAGCATCTTATTCCACCACTGTCCCTTCATTATCAGCATCTTGTAGTCTTGTTTTAAAGGCAGGCAGTACAGGAATAAGTAAACATGACATTATTCTTGTGGGTAGAAGCGATTTATTATGATTAAATAATAATAAGGTAATAAGCAATCGTATAACAACTGTTTTTTTCTTTTTATCACTGGAGCCAAAACGTTTCAAAATTAAAGTCAGATTTTTGACCCATGTAAAGAGTAACAAGTGGCAGCCGCAAACTGGTACGTCTGGTTATAAATAATATATATGTGAGGTAACTCGCCTTAGTATATAAATAGCAAGAGGACGTACTGTACACAGGGCAAATGAGGTGAAAAAAGCATGATACAGTTTCACACAGAAACAGAAAGAAAATGCATTTTTATCCTCAACTTTGGGGTACAAAAGGAATATAGTGTCTCTTGATTCATAGACATACTGCAGATATTTATATTACCCCGCACTCCGCTGTGCGTGATTAGAAGCGTATATGACGATGCTGATGTATCTCTGGACAGGTGTTCCTTTAACCGGCTAGATATAATATTCACTAAAGAGAAGGGAGGAAAATTGCACACCTCTATCGGAGGTTTGCAATGCAGCCCCTTCCTCAGGTAAAAACGGACAGTAAAAACCCACCATGTATAAATGGACGTCAAATAAATATCACGCCCAAGTTCAGATGTAATGACAGCACACCAAACCAGTATACATACGAAGCCAACAACATACTGTAGTGTGCTCATTGAGTCCAAAGAATAAAATAATTCTGTTTTTGCAGCAATTAACAAAAAGAATGTTAAAAGAAATTGGAAACGACGGTGTAAGGTAAATAATAAAATTAATTTATTTTCATGAAGGTGTATCCAGAATTGGTAATACAGTAGATTACATAATGTCATTTCTGTATGATCAAAATAGCAAGCTAGGTAGAGGAGTCATTGAAAGAATATTAGGAGCAGATTAGTATATCCTTAAATTGGGGGAAGCATTCAAGTAAATGAAAGTAATATGGGTATTAATAGCAAATATATGTTCTGTATATCCACAATAGATAATGTGTACAATTCCACTTGTTCTCACAGTGCTCCGCCACTTTCTCCTTTTTGTATTATCTACTATATGTACAATTACATTTGCATTTATAAAGTAAAAATATATACAGTTAGGTCCGGAAATAATTGGACACTGACACAATTTTCATAATTTTGGCTCTGTACTCCATCACAATGGATTTGAAATGAAACAACCAAGATGCAATAGAAGTGCAGATTTTCAGCTTAAATTCAAGGGGTTGAACAAAAATATCGTATGAAACTTTTAGGAATTGCAACCATTTTCATACACAGACCCTCATTTCAGGGGCACCGATCCCTCCCTTTGAGTCACAGAGCACACCTCTCCCCCCCGCGTCCCTGTACCTCCGCTAGAGGGCTGGCTCCAACAGAAGGCACCAGCAGCAGGACACAGCCGTGGGAGAGAGTGGGGGCTGCTCTGGGTGGGGGGCTCAGACAGACCCCCCCTCCGCATGTCTCCGTACCTCCGCACCTCCACCGGGAGGGGGGGGGGAGTCAGGAGAGAGGGGGGCAGTACCCTGAGAATAACACACACACACACACTGACACACACACTCTGACTGACTGACTGACTGACTGACAGATCTGGAAGGCAAGGTCCAGGCACTCGGTCTTCAGTATAACAAGTTTATTTCAGCAAAAATAAACTTGTTATACTGAAGACCGTGTGCCTGGACCTTGCCTTCCACATGTGATCTCCTGGGGATGTTGCACGACTGTCCTTTCTGTCTGTGGGCACCGGCAGGTGATATCTTATTTAAACTGAGTATTTGTGTGCCAGACTACCTCCTACCATTGACTGACTGACTGACACAAACTGACTGACTCACACACACTGACTGACGCACACACAAACTGACTGACACACACTAACTGACACACAGACATACACAAGGAATTCAGTTACTATAAATATAGAAGTGCAAATAGCTAAAACTCGCATTCTAAGGCAAATTTCTTAGCGTTTTGGCACTGATTATGTTTTGATTATTAATTAAAAACTTCACCATTACAAATACAATTTTTGTGACCAAACAGTGACAAAAGACAAAGAAGTTTCACTTAAAATGTGCGAGATCAGCACACACACAACTCTTTTTTTTAAGCACTGTCAATCCAATCCGCAGATTCCGCAATCTGTTGGAGGATTCCCAGAGTACAATCCGCAGATTCCGCAATCTGTTGGGGAATTCCCAGAGTACAATCCGCAGATTCTGCAATCTGTTGGGGAATTCCCAGAGTACAATCCGCAGATTCTGCAATCTGTTGGAGGATTCCCAGAGTACAATCCGCAGATTCTGCAATCTGTTGGAGGATTCCCAGAGTACAATCCGCAGATTCTGCAATCTGTTGGGGAATTCCCAGAGTACAATCCGCAGATTCCGCAATCTGTTGGGGAATTCCCAGAGTACAATCCGCAGATTCTGCAATCTGTTGGGGAATTCCCAGAGTACAATCCGCAGATTCTGCAATCTGTTGGAGGATTCCCAGAGTACAATCCGCAGATTCTGCAATCTGTTGGGGAATTCCCAGAGTACAATCCGCAGATTCTGCAATCTGTTGGGGAATTCCCAGAGTACAATCCGCAGATTCTGCAATCTGTTGGAGGATTCCCAGAGTACAATCCGCAGATTCTGCAATCTGTTGGGGGATTCCCAGAGTACAATCCGCAGATTCTGCAATCTGTTGGAGGATTCCCAGAGTACAATCCGCAGATTCTGCAATCTGTTGGAGGATTCCCAGAGTACAATCCGCAGATTCTGCAATCTGTTGGGGAATTCCCAGAGTACAATCCGCAGATTCTGCAATCTGTTGGGGAATTCCCAGAGTACAATCCGCAGATTCTGCAATCTGTTGGGGAATTCCCAGAGTACAATCCGCAGATTCTGCAATCTGTTGGGGAATTCCCAGAGTACAATCCGCAGATTCTGCAATCTGTTGGGGGATTCCCAGAGTACAATCCGCAGATTCTGCAATCTGTTGGGGGATTCCCAGAGTACAATCCGCAGATTCTGCAATCTGTTGGGGGATTCCCAGAGTACAATCCGCAGATTCTGCAATCTGTTGGGGGATTCCCAGAGTACAATCCGCAGATTCTGCAATCTGTTGGGGGATTCCCAGAGTACAATCCGCAGATTCTGCAATCTGTTGGGGGGTTCCCAGAGTACAATCCGCAGATTCTGCAATCTGTTGGAGGATTCCCAGAGTACAATCCGCAGATGCTGCAATCTGTTGGGGGGTTCCCAGAGTACAATCCGCAGATTCTGCAATCTGTTGGAGGATTCCCAGAGTACAATCCGCAGATTCTGCAATCTGTTGGAGGATTCCCAGAGTACAATCCGCAGATTCTGCAATCTGTTGGGGGATTCCCAGAGTACAATCCGCAGATTCCGCAATCTGTTGGAGGATTCCCAGAGTACAATCCGCAGATTCCGCAATCTGTTGGAGGATTCCCAGAGTACAATCCGCAGATGCTGCAATCTGTTGGGGGATTCCCAGAGTACAATCCGCAGATTCTGCAATCTGTTGGGGGATTCCCAGAGTACAATCCGCAGATGCTGCAATCTGTTGGGGGATTCCCAGAGTACAATCCGCAGATTCTGCAATCTGTTGGGGGATTCCCAGAGTACAATCCGCAGATTCTGCAATCTGTTGGGGAATTCCCAGAGTACAATCCGCAGATTCTGCAATCTGTTGGGGAATTCCCAGAGTACAATCCGCAGATTCTGCAATCTGTTGGGGGATTCCCAGAGTACAATCCGCAGATTCTGCAATCTGTTGGGGGATTCCCAGAGTACAATCCGCAGATTCTGCAATCTGTTGGGGGATTCCCAGAGTACAGTCCGCAGATTCTGCAATCTGTTGGGGGATTCCCAGAGTACAATCCGCAGATTCTGCAATCTGTTGGGGGATTCCCAGAGTACAATCCGCAGATTCTGCAATCTGTTGGGGGATTCCCAGAGTACAATCCGCAGATTCTGCAATCTGTTGGGGGGTTCCCAGAGTACAATCCGCAGATTCTGCAATCTGTTGGAGGATTCCCAGAGTACAATCCGCAGATGCTGCAATCTGTTGGGGGGTTCCCAGAGTACAATCCGCAGATTCTGCAATCTGTTGGAGGATTCCCAGAGTACAATCCGCAGATTCTGCAATCTGTTGGAGGATTCCCAGAGTACAATCCGCAGATTCTGCAATCTGTTGGGGGATTCCCAGAGTACAATCCGCAGATTCCGCAATCTGTTGGAGGATTCCCAGAGTACAATCCGCAGATTCCGCAATCTGTTGGAGGATTCCCAGAGTACAATCCGCAGATGCTGCAATCTGTTGGGGGATTCCCAGAGTACAATCCGCAGATTCTGCAATCTGTTGGGGGATTCCCAGAGTACAGTCCGCAGATTCTGCAATCTGTTGGGGGATTCCCAGAGTACAATCCGCAGATTCTGCAATCTGTTGGAGGATTCCCAGAGTACAATCCGCAGATTCTGCAATCTGTTGGGGAATTCCCAGAGTACAATCCGCAGATTCCGCAATCTGTTGGGGAATTCCCAGAGTACAATCCGCAGATTCTGCAATCTGTTGGGGAATTCCCAGAGTACAATCCGCAGATTCTGCAATCTGTTGGAGGATTCCCAGAGTACAATCCGCAGATTCTGCAATCTGTTGGAGGATTCCCAGAGTACAATCCGCAGATTCTGCAATCTGTTGGGGAATTCCCAGAGTACAATCCGCAGATTCTGCAATCTGTTGGGGAATTCCCAGAGTACAATCCGCAGATTCTGCAATCTGTTGGAGGATTCCCAGAGTACAATCCGCAGATTCTGCAATCTGTTGGGGGATTCCCAGAGTACAATCCGCAGATTCTGCAATCTGTTGGAGGATTCCCAGAGTACAATCCGCAGATTCTGCAATCTGTTGGAGGATTCCCAGAGTACAATCCGCAGATTCTGCAATCTGTTGGGGAATTCCCAGAGTACAATCCGCAGATTCTGCAATCTGTTGGGGAATTCCCAGAGTACAATCCGCAGATTCTGCAATCTGTTGGGGAATTCCCAGAGTACAATCCGCAGATTCTGCAATCTGTTGGGGGATTCCCAGAGTACAATCCGCAGATTCTGCAATCTGTTGGGGGATTCCCAGAGTACAATCCGCAGATTCTGCAATCTGTTGGGGGATTCCCAGAGTACAATCCGCAGATTCTGCAATCTGTTGGGGGATTCCCAGAGTACAGTCCGCAGATTCTGCAATCTGTTGGGGGATTCCCAGAGTACAATCCGCAGATTCTGCAATCTGTTGGGGGATTCCCAGAGTACAATCCGCAGATTCTGCAATCTGTTGGGGGGTTCCCAGAGTACAATCCGCAGATTCTGCAATCTGTTGGGGGGTTCCCAGAGTACAATCCGCAGATTCTGCAATCTGTTGGAGGATTCCCAGAGTACAATCCGCAGATGCTGCAATCTGTTGGGGGGTTCCCAGAGTACAATCCGCAGATTCTGCAATCTGTTGGAGGATTCCCAGAGTACAATCCGCAGATTCTGCAATCTGTTGGAGGATTCCCAGAGTACAATCCGCAGATTCTGCAATCTGTTGGGGGATTCCCAGAGTACAATCCGCAGATTCCGCAATCTGTTGGAGGATTCCCAGAGTACAATCCGCAGATTCCGCAATCTGTTGGAGGATTCCCAGAGTACAATCCGCAGATGCTGCAATCTGTTGGGGGATTCCCAGAGTACAATCCGCAGATTCTGCAATCTGTTGGGGGATTCCCAGAGTACAATCCGCAGATGCTGCAATCTGTTGGGGGATTCCCAGAGTACAATCCGCAGATTCTGCAATCTGTTGGGGGATTCCCAGAGTACAATCCGCAGATTCTGCAATCTGTTGGGGAATTCCCAGAGTACAATCCGCAGATTCTGCAATCTGTTGGGGAATTCCCAGAGTACAATCCGCAGATTCTGCAATCTGTTGGGGGATTCCCAGAGTACAATCCGCAGATTCTGCAATCTGTTGGGGGATTCCCAGAGTACAATCCGCAGATTCTGCAATCTGTTGGGGGATTCCCAGAGTACAGTCCGCAGATTCTGCAATCTGTTGGGGGATTCCCAGAGTACAATCCGCAGATTCTGCAATCTGTTGGGGGATTCCCAGAGTACAATCCGCAGATTCTGCAATCTGTTGGGGGATTCCCAGAGTACAATCCGCAGATTCTGCAATCTGTTGGGGGGTTCCCAGAGTACAATCCGCAGATTCTGCAATCTGTTGGAGGATTCCCAGAGTACAATCCGCAGATGCTGCAATCTGTTGGGGGGTTCCCAGAGTACAATCCGCAGATTCTGCAATCTGTTGGAGGATTCCCAGAGTACAATCCGCAGATTCTGCAATCTGTTGGAGGATTCCCAGAGTACAATCCGCAGATTCTGCAATCTGTTGGGGGATTCCCAGAGTACAATCCGCAGATTCCGCAATCTGTTGGAGGATTCCCAGAGTACAATCCGCAGATTCCGCAATCTGTTGGAGGATTCCCAGAGTACAATCCGCAGATGCTGCAATCTGTTGGGGGATTCCCAGAGTACAATCCGCAGATTCTGCAATCTGTTGGGGGATTCCCAGAGTACAATCCGCAGATGCTGCAATCTGTTGGGGGATTCCCAGAGTACAATCCGCAGATTCTGCAATCTGTTGGGGGATTCCCAGAGTACAATCCGCAGATTCTGCAATCTGTTGGGGGATTCCCAGAGTACAATCCGCAGATTCTGCAATCTGTTGGGGGATTTTTTAAATCCTCCAATTTTCTTTTTACTGTTCAGTTCTAGTGTCAGTTGGGTTTCATTGTGAAGGACACAAGTTGCTCAAAATTGTAACTTGCAACCTGTAATGGCAGCTTCCCTTTTTCTTCTGTATGTCCTGTGACTGGGAAATAAAATCCTTTTAGAAGCACTCACATTATATATAGGGATAATTGTTGTGTAAATCCACTTAGTGGATATTGTATTACATTATATACAGGTCTCTCTGTCTACGTTTTCCATTTGGATCATTCAAAGTTGAGCTAACAAAGGTCGAGTCACTCTGACAAACCTGGTTTGACTTGTGTTTTATACAGTGTATGCCCCCTTGCACCATCTCATTATTTGGGGTCCCCACTAGTGATGTATAAAACATTCATTTACATTGAGAAAACTGGTGAGTATTGGACATTCGCACATATTCTCCTGGACCACCAATGTTTCATATATCTCTTATCGAACACATATGAAAAATGCATGGAAAAGCACACCTCGCCATATATCAAGTTGCAGTCACATTGCACGTGGAGAAGCTGATCATCGCCAGAAAACGGCCAAAGAGAATAAATGAAAAAAGAATGGTCCCCTCAGCACTCAAAGATAAAAAAGCAATTTATTACAAAAATACTAATACATGAAAAGTAGGTGCCGTCTTGGGCGCCAAATGCCATTCATTGAATACAGATATTTTTTTTATCTTCCTCAAAAAAAACACATCTCGCTGTATACATTAATGAGTTCTTCCAAGCCCACGCTGTGTGAAAAGTGTTACACTGGCGACACACTTTATTCGAGCTTGGCTAGTCCCACGAATTCGGGTATACCCGGGTGTATTGAGGTTTGTGACTGTTTTCTGCCCGAGTGCATTGAGGTATTTTCCAGGCAGGGATTGAAGCATTTTATTCCCGCTGGCTGCAATACTGCACAGTATACTGCACCGACACACTTTATTCGAGCAAATACCCGGTATGTACCTGGCAGATACCTGGAATGCGCCACTCCTCACCTCTGACAAGCCCCGTTGCATTTGCCTTCCCAGCCTGGGTTCATGCCTGGCTGATGGGCGGCTGATCTGTTAAATGATAATGATTAGGATTTAATAGGCTGCAATGCTTCGCGTGTCTACCAGATGGCATAAATTCATGAATTGTAATGCAGTATATATATATATACTGTGCAGTATTGCAGCCAGCGGGAATAAAATGCTTCAATTCCTGCTTGGAAAATAACTCAATGCACTCGGGCAGAAAACAGTCACAAACCTCAATACACCCGGGTATACCCGAATTCGTGGGACTAGCCAAGCTCGAATAAAGTGTGTCGCCAGTGTATATATATATACTGCATTACAATTCATGAATTTATGCCATCTGGTAGACACGCGAAGCATTGCAGCCTATTAAATCCTAATCATTATCATTTAACAGATCAGCCGCCCGTCAGCCAGGCATGAACCCAGGCTGGGAAGGCAAACGCAACGGGGCTTGTCAGAGGTGAGGAGCGGCGCATTCCAGGTATCTGCCAGGTACATACTGGGTATTTGCTCGAATAAAGTGTGTCGGTGCAGTATTTAGCTAGCAGTTTCTTTTGTTCTTCGCAAGTCCTGCGATATACACATTTTAGTGTGTAAATGAGTACTGTGACATAGTACCAGGATATTAGGCAGCTTTCTGCCCGATTTAGGTCAGAAAGTGCAGGAATTGTGCAAAAGGATCAATTCCACAGCTTCACATTAACTCAGGCTGGTGGATGGAAAGTCCAGGCCACAGTTTACAATGGGTCTAGTTCTCCCTCACTTGCTCTCCTAATTAAGGAACATGTATTTATGGCAGCTAGGTTTGCTGCTTCACTCTCTCTCTCCTAGAGCCTGGAGACTGGTGGCACGATGCTCCCCTGTATTCAGTTGAGGGAGGACGCCCCCTTCATGAGTTGCAGTGTCCAGAAGAATTCCCTGAACTCTTGGGACGCTGTCCCCATCTATCAGATAAGAATACAATGTATATTGCTGTGTCTAAAAACTGTGGATATTATTAAGTATATGGTAACCCTAAATGAGTGTGTTATTTAACCTGGGAACCAGGTTAGTTGGCAAGCAACAGTTAGAAAGGCTTATGCTGCTGTATCGTTAGTTTCCCTAAAAGGGATAGGCTTTACTTGTATGGTTTTGTTTTTGTAAAGTGACAGGCTGTATAAAATATCGTGTCACTGATATAAGAAATAACCACTGAAGGTTAATGGCTGAGTGCCTCCAACATGTATCTGTTAAAACTGCAGTCCCCTACTGGGATGAAATAAAACAGGCAGAAGCCTGAGTTACGCCCTATGCTATGTCTTATTCTTGTGTTTCTCTAAACTCTAGAAGACCATGCCGGGAAGAGCCCAGACAGACGTCAACGCTACACAAGGGTGGCATTTGTCACAGTACGTACTGTTGGTAGGGTATTTCAGTGTTATAATGAAAGAGAAAGACTTGGTAACAATACAAATTTGGAGTACTTAGCGTATGTTATAAGAGTTGTATATACAAACATATTACAACTCATTAGCATAACTTGTTTGACAAAAGTGGTCTGTTTGTGAGATATGACATTATTTGGTAAAACAAAAAGTTGAACAGGTTAACAATTGTTTGTGTAATACTGTATAAAGACTATGCAATTTAACAGGTTTGAAGAAAAACATTGTGCCACTAACTGTGAGACATTTATACATCTCTAGTCCCTAATTCCAATGTTTGACCTCTGATCTGTTTGAATCATCTCCTGGCCTCTCAGATTAGGCCCTGTCAGCATCATATTATATGTATATGTAGCCAGGTCCCCTAATTCTCTGGCCCCTCTAGCACTGCACATCCCAGTAAAGACCGGGCAGTGTTGGGAGCAAACCCTGCAGGGCCTGGTTATGTTATGTGTGTGTTAATACAATTCAGGAGTAGCCTGGTATTACAAGGGGGGCCTATGACTTATAGGAGGCCGGTTTATAAGCCACTCCCCTGGGAAAGAGGGTGTTTCCCTCTAGAGGTTAGAGTAAGGCTTTAGAGAGTTAGTTATGTGCTGATCTCTCTGCGTGAATGAAGCACGAGTGTCTTTCTTGGATAGGAGTGGGCTGAGGCCTTGCCCTGTTAGGGGGTAAGGTATACTGAGGAGGGATGCTCAGGGCTTCGAGCCCGGAGTACTGCCTTCAGGGAATGGAACCTGTAATGCTGTACTGAACCAAATAAACCCAAGTTATATCATCTCTGGTGTAAAGTTTGAAGTGTGAGTACATAAGAAGAGTTGCCTGAGGTTCATCCTGGCTGCACCAGGATCCTCCTGGGCTGGAGACGCTGTGCAGACCGAAGAACCATCACTGAGAGCCTGTCCTAATGCCTCTCTATTCCATCATGGCGATCTCAGGCCTTCTGTTCTACCTAACAGGTATGCATCAGAATACACCGGTAGCTATATGATCTCACTTAGGCTCGGAGAAAAGGTGCTACATATAATAAAGTGAAAGAGCCACCTTCTCTACCTTTTCAATGGTTACTTCGTAATTAAAAATATGTTCACTATCTTTGCAAATGTAGCCCTACCTGTAAAATAAATACAGCTGAACCCTGTTATAACGCAGTGCTCGGGTCCACATAATGAGACCGCGTTATAACCGGGATTGGGAAATGGCCACCACGACCAGCGACAACTTACCTGGCTTCTGCAGCTCTCTCCTCTCCTGCATGTGTATTATATAAAATGTATTCACTGTTGGGCTATTATTGGTCAGAGAAGGGTCATGTGACCCTCCTCTGCGCTCAAAAGTCAAATTGAAAGCCACGCACCCTGCAGGTCAGGGGGCCTCTCATGGGCTACAGGGCCCATTTGCTTTAGGTACCATCCAATGATTTGTCTCTACATATGCCTTTTGTCAGAAGTCTTTTTAATGAACTTCTACAACATTTGGAATTCCCTTCTTATTAGTGTTCACATACAGTTAGGTCCGGAAATAATTGGACACTGATACAAGTTTTATTATTTCGGCTGTATACCAAAATAAATTCAAGTTACAGTTAAATAATGAATATGGGCTTAAAGTGCAGTCTATCAGCTTTAATTTGATGGTACAGGCATACCCCACATTAACGTATGCAATTGGACCGGAGCATGTATGTAAAGCGAACATGTACTTAAAGTGAAGCACTACCTTTTCCCACTTATTGATGCATGTACTGTACTGCAATCATCATATACATGCATAACTGATGTAAATAACGCACGTGTAAAAGGCTCTATAGTCTCCCCGCTTGCACACAGCTTCAGTACAGGTAGGGAGCCGGTATTGCTGTTCAGGACGTACTGACAGGCGCATGCGTGAGCTGCCGTTTGCCTATTGGGTGCTATGTCCCCCTCTTTTTCAAGGGACCAAAAGTAATTGGACAATTGACTCAAAAGCTGTTTCATGGACAGGTGTGGACTATTCCTTCGGTATTTCATCATCAATTAAGCAGGTAAAAGGTCTGGAGTTGATTCCGGTGTGGCATTCACATTTGGAAGCTGTTGCTGTGAACCCACAACATGCAGTCAAAGGAGCTCTCAATACAAGTGAAACAGGGCATCCTTAGGCTGCAAAAAGAAAGAAAATCCATCAGAGAGATAGCAGGAACATTAGCAGTGGACAAATCAACAGTTTGGTACATTCTGAGACAAAAAACTGGTGAGCTCTGCAACACAAAAAGGCCTGGATGTCCACAGATGACAACAGTGGTGGATGATCGTAGGATCCTTTCCATGGTAAAGAAAAAACCCTACACAACATCCAGCCAAGTGAAGAACACTTTCCAGGAGGTAGGCATATCATTATCCAAGTCTACCATAAAGAGAAGACTTCACGAGAGCAAATACAGAGGGTTCACCACAAGGTGCAAACCACTCATAAGCTTCAAGAATAGAAAGGCTAGATTAGACTTTGCCAAACAATATCTAAAAAAGCCAGCCCAGTTCTGGAACAGCATTCTTTGGACAGATGAAACTAAGATCAACCTGTACCAGAATGATGGGGAAAAAAAGTATGGAGAAGGCTTGGAACGGCTCATGATCCGAAGCATACCACATCATCTGTAAAACACGGTGGAGGCAGTGTGATGGCATGGGCATGCATGGCTTCCAATGGCACTGGGTCACTAGTGTTTATTGATGATGTGACAGAAGACAGAAGCAGCCTGATGAATTCTGAAGTGTATAGAGACATATTGTCTGCTCAGATTAAGCCAAATTGATTGGCTTCACTTTACAGATGGACAATAACCCAATGCATACTGCAAAAGCAACCCAGGAGTTTTTTAAGGCAAAGAAGTGGAATATTCTGCAATGGCCGAGTCAATCACCTGATCTCAACCCGATTGAGCATGCATTTCACTTGCTGAAGACATTAGGAACAGCAGGTCCCATTTAGACCTTTCATCAGGTAACTTTTGAAATTATTTTAAGATGTTTATGTCTCCATAGTACCCAGCTCCTAGGGAGTTTACATCAGATAGTCTGTTTGGCTTCCTCAGTGTATTACCTGACCAGGATGCTGGGTCCGTGCAGCTGGGTGGTGATGGAGAAAGGATGGCGCCAGGAGCTTTATTGTTATGGACAAGATTGAATTTATTAGAAGGGTCTTGGAAACACAACTTCTCCAGGTGCATAGCTGCAGTCCTGGAGAGGCACAGTCTTATAACTCATTAAATAGTTGCTTAAAGATAGCAAATAACCTACCCCACATGGTGTTAACTTTCTCTATATCTTCTGGGTCCCTGCTAGGGCTGCCCCTTTATCTTTGCTAATTGAGACCTTGGATTCTGTCATTTCCTCTAGCCATCCTTTTTTGGTAGGGCTTCAGTGCTGGGATGGCAGAGGGGGTTCTTTCGCTGTTGGGGCCTACCTTACACTTCCCTGAAATGTTTCTTAGAGTTGTAACTCAAAGTTTAAGGAAAGCCTCCCGCTGTGAGCATCCCAGGGGAGTATAAGATGACACCCTTCTCCTGTGAGCATTGTGCTTTTGCACTCTTGTCCCACAGTTACCATTTGGGGTAACCACTAAGGGACACAGGCCTCCCTGTACTTATTTCTCTCATATTATCTCGGGAGCCTGATCACAAGGTTCTCACTTCCCTATCTGAAAAAATAAGAAGAGGGCCATCTACTGTTTTCTAACTATTTACAGGGCTATATACATTGTGAGAACCCTCTACTTCTCTGCTCCTGGGATCTGAGGGTGGAGTTATTCTCTCCTATTTATGACCTCTCTCCTACGGTCTGTCTCAAGGCAGAAAACGAGCAGAGCTTAGCCTCTGCTGAGTCACCAGGTGACCCATCCAGCATATTCCAGAAGCAGTGTGTAGCCAGGCCCCTGCTTGGTCACTTTGAAACATACTATTGAAGCGGCAGGTGTTTAATATGTATCTCCTTCAAACCCTTTAACCCCTTGCACCATATGGTAATCGCAAGGGTGGTATACAGTAGCCAAATACTTTAGAGTGGTTTTACTATCTTTAACTCATTTCTTGTGATAAGACTATTTTTAAAGTCTTACGCCCAAGCCAAGGTTTGTCTCATCTTTGCCCCTTGTACATCTACAGCTCTCTCCTGACTTAAGCCGTTCTCACTAATTTCTCCCTACCTATGGAACGCTCTTCCACTCAATAATTGTCAAGCACATTCACTTTCCACATTCAAAGCCCAGCTGACAATTCATATCTAAAAAGAAGCACCTCATTAAATTATCTATGCTACTACGAACTCCACATGCACGTAACCTCCCTTGACTGCACTTTTAATAATGCTCTTTAAAGCCTAATGTGTCTGTTAGCCTCCCAACATACCACTTAGATGGTAAGCTTTTCGAGACTGGGTCTCTCTTTGCCTTATGTTAATTATCTGTCACACAAATTCCCAGTGTTTGTCATTTATTTACCTTGTATTGTAATTTTGTAAAGTGCTGTGGCCATACAATTATAGATACATACATGCTGTTGTACATGCAATACATTGTTGATCTGGGCTTTATTCCTTTTGTTGTTTTATGTGAAATGATTATGCTGCCATCATTAGTCAAATAAATAAAGGGGGAAAGCAATAATTACCAGATGAGTGTACGGGACCATAGACAATAGAAGCACATTCGTTTTTACACAGGAAACAAATGGTGAAGCATTTACTTTAGGGGTGATTAAGAATTTCTAAGGAAAACTATTACATTGATAAGTTGTTTAACATGTTTTTGTTTCGGTTTTTTTTCCGCTACGTGGGACTGTATTTAAAAGACTCAAACCGGATTGATATGTGAGATATATAAATAGACCATGAAGAAATAAGCAGTAGCATATCACGCAATATAAACAAACACATACAGTACTACTTTAATTGCGGGGTTCATACTGTCCCTAACAGTGGAAAGAAATATGCTCAGGGATTTTTTACATTTATATAATCTTTAGAATATTGTTGTCTGGTACAGTATCTATCTATTTTTTTTATGGAGGCTTTAAAGTATCCTGTAACACACTAATTATTACACAACCCTCAAACTCACTGCAATGATCACTTTCTATGTTACATACTGATAATGTACTGATATATTATATAGTCTGTACATTTCTGTAATAATCTGTGTTTCCCCTGTTTAACAGGTCACTATTCTATTTAAGTAATATACAGTATATGATATGCTTACCTTGTAAAGAATTGCTAACCTGGTAGTTGGTAAATAAGCAAAGTAATTACAATACTTATAGTCCATAAAGAATATTTTACCAGTAGGTTAACCCTTGATTCCTTAAGTTTAAAAACACAAGCAAAAACTGTTCATCGGTTATCATTAAAGGGCGCTGTTACTAAATGCATAGCATATTGTGACTATCCAAATAGTCTTTGTTCAGTTACTTTGCTGAAATCAGTTTTATTTATTTTTTTAGTTATAAAATGTTTTACCAGGAAGTAATACATTGAGAGTTACCTCTCGTTTTCAATTAAGTCTTGGGCACAAAGTTATAATGACAAATACATTGTTATAAATACAGAGTTACAATGAGTGAAAAGGGTTATACAGTACATTATATACAAGACATTGTATGCAAAGTTTATATAATATATATTTTTGGCGTATATAACAGTTACAGACCAGATTAAAATGTGAGGCAGCTTTAGGCCTCGGACATAGTGCACTGAGCGTCGCTGAGCAGTGCTCTCGCTTGCTGACGCTCGCGCTACCAGGAGCTTTTTGCTGTCCTGACAGAGGAGACAGCAAGCGCGCTTGGGAGGCGGGTATCACTGTGTGTGTGTGTGTGTCACTTGGTAGCTGTCAGTGTGTGTGTGTGTGTGTGTGTGTGTGTCACTTTGAAGTGTTCTGTGTGTTTGTGTGTCACTGGGGAACGTGTGTGTGTATATTATATAATATTTTAAAAATTAAAAAAAAAAAGACATGTGGTGAGAATAAATTATTTATTAACATTGTGCAACTTTGATAAATATATTCACGCACGCACGCACGCACGCACGCACGCAAACACACACATACACATACACATACACACACATGCATACACACATTATATATATATATATATATATATATATATATATATATACACACACACACACAATGCACACACACACACACACGCATACACATACACAATGCACACACATACACAATGCACACACACATATGCACACACACATACACACACACACAGATGCACACACACATGCACACACACATGCACACACATGCATACACATGCATACACATGCATACACACACAATGCACACAATGCAAACACACACACACACAAGGCACACATACACATACATGCATACACACACACACACAACACACACACAGGAGACAGGGACCGGAGCAGAAGGGGGGCAGGGACCGGAGCAGAAGGGGGGCAGGGACCAGAGCAGAGGGGGGGCAGGGACCGGAGCAGAAGGGGGGCAGGGACCGGAGCAGAAGGGGGGCAGGGACCGGAGCAGAAGGGGAGCAGGGACCGGAGCAGAAGGGGAGCAGGGACCGGAGCAGAAGGGGGTCAGGGACCGGAGCAGAGGGGGGGCAGGGACCGGAGCAGAAGGGGGGCAGGGACTGGAGCAGAAGGGGGGCAGGGACCGGAGCAGAAGGGGGGCAGGGACCGGAGCAGAAGGGAGACAGCGATCGGGGCATCACCCTCTCCCCCCCCCCTCCTATACACACACACAACACACACAACACACACAACACCTTCTGTCTGGCAATGGCGGCTCTGTAGGGAACCGGCTGCAGTCCCATTGGATGGGAGCGGTCACGTGACCGCTCCTCCACTTCCCCGAGCACCAAATTTCAGTTTGGCGCTCGGGGAAGAGTTTCTCCTCCTCAGCGCGCATCAGCGTGCATGCGGAGGGAGAAACTATAGCTGCGCTGATAGCAGATGCAGGGGCGTTCTGCATCTGTTCAGCGCGGCTCAGCCCACCTCAGCACGCCTGCGTGCTCTATGGCCCGGGCCTTAGTTTTGAAAGAACTTAGACTGGTGAGAGTCTCTGGTCGACTGTTCCAGTTGTGGGGTGCACGGTAAGAAGAGGCGTGGACGGATACTGTGCTGAGCCTTGGGACCATGAACATTGTTCTGGAGTCAGATCTCAGATGTTAAGTGCTGCATGTGGTAGTATTTAAAGGCAATCGGTGGTTTGGGGCATGCGTCCCAATAACAGTGCTCAATCCAATTCCGAACTCCAGTCATATAAATATATGCAGTCCATATAGGTATGAAGCCAGTTTTTACCATACAGTGAAATATTGGACCCAGTGCTGTATGAAGGCAGCCAAATAACAACCACTAACACATCCCTGGCGGAGTGAAATGATCCATGTGTCAATAAAGAGATAGAATAAAGGTATTACATACCATGGGTGTTGTGGAATAGTGCCATGCAGGACACTGCGGCTGCAGCACTGTTGCCGGTCATCAAGTCTCCACTGAGGGAGAAAAACAATACTCACTGAGGTCTGCTTCCCTGGTTGCGTGCATCAACGCTCCATAGTCAATGTTGTGGTAGAAATCCCTGGATTTCAGCGGTGCACAGCTTAGTAGATACAGGAGACCAGCAAGGTGTAGATTAAAAATAGAACTTTATTGATGCATGGTATGGGGGATACACTCTTACGCGTTTCGGACCTCCAAGGTCCGAAACGCGTAAGAGTGTATCCCCCATACCATGCATCAATAAAGTTCTATTTTTAATCTACACCTTGCTGGTCTCCTGTATCTACTAAGCTGTGCACCGATGAAATCCAGGGATTTCTACCACAGTATTTGAAGGCAAGACAGAAGAGATGAATTTTGCGCCTAGACTGAAGTGATGACCAATCTAGTTCTTTGAGCAGTTCGCAGTGATTTGTGTTGTAATTGCATTGGAGGACAAAGCAGCATATTGAGTTGTAGAGGGTGTCAAGTTTGCTGAGGTGAGTTTGGGGCGCCATGCCATATGCTATATCCCCATAGTCGATAATTGGCATCAGCATCTGCTGTGCGATATGCTTTCTGACCAGCAGACTTAGGAGGATTTGTTCCTGTAAAGTACACCTAGTTTAGGATAGGTTTTGGATGTCAGGGTATCAATGTGCAACCCAAATGTTAAATGGGAGTCAAACCATATGCCCAAGTATTTAAAACTAGTAAAAGGGGCTAGGATAGTATCAGAGTTAGTTCTGAACTGTAACTCCTTAATTGAAATTTAGAAATTTAGCCTTGGTCCCAAATACCATTGTTACAGTCTTGTCAGTGTTTAAAAACAGTTTGTTTTGGGAAATCCAATTTTCAAGTCTCAAAGTCAGATTGAAATACGTGTCCAAGGTCGGAGAGGTTAGGGCTGTGTGCATATAAGATTGTGTCATCTGCATACATGTGTATTGAGGCTTCCTTACAAGCTGTAGGAAGATCATTGATGAACACTGAGAAGAGTAGGGGCCCCAGAACAGAGCTTTGCAGGACACCACAGGTGATATCCAAGGGGTTGAAGTTAGTGCCCGAGAGACACGTGTTGGGATCTACCTGATAAGTAGGAATGAAACACGTTTAAAGCATGCTTCCCTATTCCAGGGCACTGGAGTTTGTCTTAGCAAGATAACATGGATCAACAGTATCAAAAGCCTTTGCAAAATATAGGAATATTGCACCAGTAAGTTGTCCCAGTTCCATGCCACACTGGATCTCATTGCAAACTTTTAGGAGGGTGGTTACATGATGGTAGTTACAAACATTTAGAGTTTGGGGCAAAAGCCAGATTGGAATTGGCTAGGGAAATTTGTCTTGGTATAGTAATTGCTTAATTGGGAGTGAACACATTTTCCCATGACTTTGGATAGTATTGGGAGAAGAGAGATTGGCCTGTAGTTTGAGATAGTGTTTTTGTCTCCACTTTTGAAGATTGGGACAACTCTGGCAGTTTTCCATGTCTTGGGCTAAGGCCCCGCTCCCAGAGTCAGCGCTCCTGCGCTGCATACAGGCGGGGCGCTGACATACACAGACCGCGATATGCGGTCTGTAGGGAGCGGGAGCTGGAGCTGGAGCGGAAGGTGGGCGGGAGTGGGAGGGAGGGGGGCGGGAGGGGGAGGAAGGGAGGGGGGCGGGATCTGGTCGTGGTGCCGTCCACCCCCCCACACACATACACATACATACACACACACATACACACACACATACACACATACATACATGCATACACACATACATACACACATACTCACACTTTAATAACCGCAGCTTCTTCCCTGCTCCCCGCCCATGGTGCCTCCCATCTAGCTAGTTCCCTCCCCTCCTCCCCATTGGCTGACTCGCATACCACGTGATGCGTTGCCGCACGGGAACACCATTCTCTTGTATCCCTTGCTGGCTGACACGTCACAGTACGTAGTCAGTTGGCAGTGAGGAGGGACTGGGACCGGATTGTGAGTTTAAACCGCAATGGTGAGTTGCGCTCACGGCGCCGCCTGCGCCATCGGGCGCAGCGGGTCCCAGCCCTTAGGGATATGGCCTGAAGACAAGATAGAGTTGATTAGGGAAGCAAGCTGTTTGGCAATGGCTGGGGCATCAAGTAAATCAGATCCACATTGGCTGCTTAGTTTTAATTTGAGGAGCGCTTGTGTAATCTCCTTTTCAGATACTGGAACAAATTGAAAACTGTGGGCAGTGTTGGGAGAGGGTGGGGCTATAGGGGTACTCCCAGAATGAGGTTCATGTATGTAGTTCGGGTTGCATTTTGCTACTTAGTAGCACACCCTACAAAGTAATCATTGAATGCATTTGCAATGTCAGTGGGATTTGCCAGGGTAGTATCATCCTTAATGACATTACATGGTTGTTGATGGCTAGAAGGCTGGAATATATTGTTGATAACCTTCCAGAAGTTAGCTGGGTTTGATGTATTCTGGTGGAGATTGTCAGAGTAATATTGTGCTTTTGCATGTCTTGTTTGCCTTGTGCACATGTTCCGCAGGCATCTGTAGTGATTAAGCTCCTTACTTTGTAGCTTTTCCACAAGGCATCCAACCCTAAGATGGTAGAGCACTAAGGTCGGTTGTAACCCACAGAAGGTGGGACCCCATACTCTTATTCTGCATAGTGGAGCATGGGTATCACAGTTTTAAGACCTCGGATTAGAAATAGTCGAGCGCAGAATCAGGGTCTTAACTTCATTTCACTATATTCATACAGTACAGTGTGGTTCTGCAAATCATGTCTCCCAAGAGTGTGAATGTACTTAATATTACCCCTATGGTGAATGATAGTGGGGCACTCTGGAATGATTTTGTTTGATTTGGCATAGGACAAAACCTCAGAAAGCACAATGCATATTTAGTTTATTCTGTGCCCATTATATATATATATATATATATATATATATATATATATATATATATATATATATATATATATATAAATGTAGTTTAACCATTCTTGTTCCAACAAAAGAACCATATCTTTATTCTACAATTGTACTATCTCGGGAAGATAAAAAGGCAAACTTCTATCAAACAATGGGAAAGAGTCTTGGGCTCTGGAGGAGATCTGGACAAGTGTCCCTGGCACTGGAGGGGGCCCCGATTAGTTGATCCTGGAATTTGTTCCCGGCCGACCGGAAGTGGGTCTGCAAATTTCAGGATTGACTGGCCTGATCCCTTCTCTACTGGGCCCATGCAAAACCCTCTTTTGCACAGGTAGGCTCCTTCTAAACTCAACAGCAAGGCTGTCAGCATCCCTTCTCAAAAAAGCACCAGCTCAACAACTCCAGCTCAACCACCTGGGGCCCAGTTCAAGAATTCAGTGCAGGGCCTTGGGAAAGCTGTCAGCGTGCCTGGTTACAAGAATTCTCCATAGGTGGTATCTCACTCCCTGAAGACTGCATTGCATCTTCATACACTCATATTCCCCGCTTTGTTGGAGAGGATGTGGTAATAAAGGGACATTAGTACATATCTTGTGGACTTGTCCATGCATTAACCTCTCTGGAGAAAACTACGTTTTTTAGTTTCTTCTTTTACTGACTTGAGTATTCCCCCTTTACCCGCTGGTTATTTTATATTAAATTGATGTATTCCAGGCCTGGATAAATATACAAGTAATCTTAATTTACACTCTTCTTTCTTCTGCTTGTGTGTTCATTTAATGCAAAAAAATTGCCAACCATATTTCTTATATTTAATCCACATCCGTTAATAAAGTTATTTTATGCTATCTCAAACTGATGAACATTTTTCGTACAAGAAAAGGGAAGAAAAATGGCAAACAAATCTTTTAGTGCATATTGATCATATTACTGTTGGCTGAAGCATAATATACCTGATGTAATTATATTTGACTCCAATGCTGTCTTATATCTTTTCTTTTTTTTTTCACCCCTCCTTCACTTAATTGCATTTTATTGCTGAAGTTGTGGTTGTTTTTTTTCTTACTCATGTTTGGTACTGTGTATTTTGTAAAATGGAAAAATTCTACATAAAGACTTAAAAAAAAATCTGTTTAAAAATATACAGGAATTTCTATTAATGTAAATAAGATTTGATGGAATACTGAAAATGTATAATCTTAGTACACATTTAACATATCTTGTTCTCTGGAGACCAATTGGACAATGAATCTACACAACTAATTGTTCTTCACAGTTTGAATACAAGAAACAGATGGAAACCGATGAGTAATTACACATTTTTCATCTATAGCACTAGCGATTGTAAAGGTGATGTCAAGAAAAGGAAAAGTGAAATTACCATTCGATCTGTTACCAAGACATGTCACTGTCTGCTATGCTATCTGCTCTGTCAGACACTAGAGACCGAGCATTGAATGCCTACTGTATATATTTATCACTCCTTTTGCAAGATGTGTTCCTCAAAAAAAACATGAATGGAAATTATAAGAAATGTATGGGTTTATCTTAATAAACAGTGGCCTCCCCTAAACCCACCTTCAATAGAATGTGTTAGGGTAATACAACAATGGAAAATACTTTACAAAGGGGAAAGGATTAAATCAAAGAGAGCATGTTAAAGGGGAAGGGATATACAAGGGTAGACTTCCCAAGGCCTTTGTTGGTAATCAGATCTAACAGCATAATGCATAGTGCACTCCAGAGCTCACCTGTTGACACTGCTCCTTTCCGCTGAATGAAACTCCCCAAACAGAAGTTTGGATGCAAATGATAAAAGGAACTAGTCACCTTTTAACGATTTTCAGAGAAATTCTATTAGTTTAACTACCGGACACAGAAGAAAAAAAGCTAATGGGACCATTGTATTACTGGATCATAAAGCAAATTAAATCTGAAAGTGAAAGTCATGCATATGACTCATGATAAAAGGAATACAAAAATGCACGTACATATGGGTGCCACATGGAACACAATGGTAAGTCTTTTGTGCAAGACATTCAACATATAAAACACAAACAGCAAAGCCATACTGCCACACCATATTATGCAGAGGAAACAATGATTTTTTCATGGTTGAAAGGAAGCCAACATTTTGGCCTTTCTGATTAAAGCCGATATCCCACCACAATATTGCTGTCCGTTTACCGATAACCAAATCTCTAAGCCTAACTGAGTACTGATATACAAAAAAAGTACATCATAAACAAAATATTTTGAGCCTCTTGGCAGACATGCATTGGATCTACATATTTAGATGGAGTTCTAGAATCGCCACATCATGGATGCTGCAGAGAGCGGTTCAATATAACAATATTGATCTACACACTATTTTATTGCTGCTTTTGGTCTGATAACATATCTTACAAACAGTAGTTTTCTGCAACAGACATGTCTAGAACTGTTTTCTCGTTGCTCTAAAAGCCTTGTGTCTGTTCGCTTCATATCTTATTCACTAGTTACTCGAAACACTAACTCCTTGGGTATCAGTGAATTATTACACGATTTTGGAATACTAACGTACCCAGTACAAAATGACTTCCCATATCTCTGAGCCCAGGCATGTTTTCCTATTTAAAAGCTTCTTTAAACGTTATATCCTTTTACAATTTCACAGAGCTCTGAGAAAGTCGAATGAGCATTTTAGAAAAGGAGCATCTACTTAGGTCAGAGCTGATTATCAAATAGCACAGTGCCAATGTGTTTCTCCCAATAATGTAATAACTCTATTGTTGCCTGCAGGATGGCAGAATGTTAACGTACAAAGCATAAACACGACTGTGGGAGTAAAGTACATAGAATTATGATGCATTAAGCATTAATATGTCTATATATCTGTGCTTGGGAGTTGAACAGAATATCCCCATCCTGGGCCACAACTCTAAATAAGCACATTAATGGATGCAAGAAGCAGTTTTTCTTTTCTTCTTGTTGACTTCATTGCACATTAGGTATGTGAACATTGCTACAGCACTTTATTCCATTTAATAATACAAGTTGAAGGAGTCTATTCATTTAACTAAATATGCTGTTTGTTATTAAACTTATGGACATTAGTTTTTTTTTACATTGTTATTAAATTACATACTATCATTTATTAATTAAGAGTGTTAAAGTAATTTATTTATTTATAAAATATTTTACCAGGAAGTAATACATTGAGAGTTACCTCTCGTTTTCAAGTATGTCCTGGGCACAGAGTTAAAACAAATAATACATGGTTACAAATAGTTACATAAATGAACAGGGTATACATTATATACAAGACATTGCATGCACAGTTAAAGAAAATATATATTATGGGCGTATGAAACAGTTACAGACCAGATTAAAGTGTGAGACAGCCTTAGATTTGAAAGAACTTAAACTGGTGGTGGATGTGAGAGTCTCCGGTAGGTTGTTCCAGTTTTGGGGTGCACGGTAAGAAAAGGAGGAACGCCCGGATACTTTGTTGAGCCTTGGGACCATGAACAGTCTTTTGGAGTCTGATCTAATATGATAGGACTCTGCCATATGAGAAAACGTTAGGAATTGCAGGAGGTAGAGATCTAACCCTGAATTCTGCTATCCTTTCGCTTTAGAAATGCTTTAGAAACGATAACACAAATACATTCATCAAATATAAAATTCATAAGGTTTGGAGTCTCAAAGCCATTGATATTCTAAAACTTTTCAAATTTTGCTTAAATTGCCATATTTAAGCCATTTCCATTTTTGGATCAAGTTCCACCGTTCTATTGTTTCACACAGAATAAGTTCCGGGGTCCTATCTTCATGCCATTTCCTGGAGCTACATCTCAAGAAATTTGAGTGTGATTTTTAGGCTTCCCTACAGAGGAGCGCCTGCTAATGCTGGTTTTACCATTTTAAAATAATTAAAAGCCCAACAACTTTTCATTGTTCCTGTCACGTGTGCCTCAATGTTTTGAGAATTAAGGAGGAAGATACCGGATCTGAGTTCATTCACCTGCTTCATGGAATGCAAACAAGTTTATTAGTATACCAATATTTTGGTCCCACGTCAGTCTGTTCTCAAGAACTTGAGAGCAGTTGTTGCTATATATCTATATATCTTACAAAATGTATCTCTGTTTATGAAGAGATTTATCTTGCCACAGCATTTATAGAAGGATTTGTTATGGCTTTTACTGAATGTATAAATTAATCATCATATTCTAGATATAATTCAATAGCGACTGACGGACCAAACACACTTGTATAATTTCCTTGTGTCCCTCTGGATACTGATGCTCCAATTCCTGAGTCGACCAGCGATATGAACTTAAATACGTATGTAGCACGACTTAGTGTCCCGGGATCGCGGACCAACACACCGATTAAAGGATTTGAGCAGGACTCCCGCAGCATTAATCCTACCAGACCAGCCAGTCTGTAAGTGTGCAGAGAGGAGTCCCAGAGAGAACCAGTCTCTCTCTGTGTCTCCCCAAGCAGCTCTTACAGGAGAAATTAATGGACTTATTTTTTTACATATTGAGGCACTAGTGGGAAACCGCTGTGAAATTTTGGTTACTTTTAGATTTAGCTTAGATTTCGAAACAGGGGTCTCCAGAGCTGAACCCCATTAATTTCAGGGAAATAAGTCCCTTCTGAGGCTTCTTAGACATACTGTACTAAAGTCCTCCAACTGTGTAAGATCTGAAAAGGGGCTTTGAGTTGGCGAATGCTCTAAGTGGAAGAAACCG
This sequence comes from Ascaphus truei, assembly GCF_040206685.1. Lineage (NCBI taxonomy): Eukaryota > Metazoa > Chordata > Amphibia > Anura > Ascaphidae > Ascaphus > Ascaphus truei. The sequence continues at coordinate 242,753,870 of NC_134485.1, read as the reverse complement.
ACTTGGAATTGGAGATGGACAAATTTTTGGGGCGGATTTGGCTCTGTAGTGGATTGCAGATTTGGCTCTGTAGTGGATTGCAGATTTGGCTCTGTAGTGGATTGCAGATTTGGCTCTGTAGTGGATTGCAGATTTGGCTCTGTAGTGGATTGGTCCGTTTCTTTTGTCCACAGATTTCAGCAGATCAATCTTCAAAAGGCGATTCGAGTTTTGCCATTTTTTTTAATTATAATTACCAGTACACGTCACGGATTGGTAAAATCCAAACCACGGATTTGTAAGAAAACGCCAACGAGTTGCTGAATCCGTGGATTGGATTCTACAAATCAGTCAACAGATTGTATCCAATGGGGGTTTTGATGAATCCGTACAGGATTAAAACCGACCAAATCCATTTCACCGTGTAAAATACGCAAATGGATTTGGGGGAGGGGGGGGTGTAGAGGGAGAAAGGAAAGGAATCCAAAGGAATAAATATACTTTATTATATCTAAGCCTCGTTCAGTTCAAACCCAGTATTTGGTGTAAATTACAACCTGTGTAGGCTATCGTCACAGGCTTGTATATTAACTGGTGGCAGCGGCGGGATTGAACTGGACCTGGATTACAGTATTCTGCGGGGTACTGTGCACCCCATTTGGCCATCCCCTGACCTCACCAGGGAGACAAGGGGTTAACTGGGCTGAGGTCCAGAAATGTGATTTAACCCTTGTTATGACATGAAAATGTGTATTCCCCTGTTCCCATGTTTAACTGTAATATCTGGTTTAAACAGTGTCTGCATCACACACACACTAGAATCCATCCGGGAGTACAAGGGTTAATAGTTATTTAATGATTATAGCCCTTTGTGTAATTTTCCCGCCTTTTCAGGCACCATTTTGCAGGGTCCCATAGGCTGCCATTGGGGCTCCATGTGTTTCAATGGCGAATCTTGCTGTGTGGGTCCTGTTTCCTGTGAAGACCAGCAGATGGCGTCCGAGAGGAGGAGCGGCGGTTTCCCATTGTAAGTCAATGGGCCCATTGACTTTAATGGAGAATCCTCGAAGGAGCTTTCCAGGAACGAGTTGGCTGCCGTCCAAACTGCAAAACCGCAAAGCGGATACATTTTCAATAAGATAGCTTTGATCACTTAGCCGTCAAGTTCAACGACAAGTGGCGTGGGAATAAACAGTTCTAGAGCACATAGAAATAAAATTCTTTTTGCCCCTAGTTACCTGAATCCTGGACCCCCGACAAGGGTCGAACTGAGAAGAGCGGGTCGCGCCATAGGTTCCAATGGCGGCGGCAGAAACAGCTCACGAAAACGACTAAGTGTAAAAAGCTGAAATTTAGGAATCTATAGCTCCGGTTCCGGAGGGTCCAGAGGATCAGGGTTTGGGGTACCTGTAGTCACTGCTCTGGCATCGCTGCAGAACCATCCTTGACCCTCTTGGACCAACCCGACAGAGTATGGACCCCCTTGAAAGTTCGGGACTTTTCCCATAGACTCCAATGGCGGCCAATCTCCATTGACCGGCTATGGCGGAAAACCCCCATTGACTTCAACGGCGGCGCAGCCCCGTTGAAAGTCTACGGCGGTGGATTCCCATAGCCGCCAACGGCGGCGGTTTGCCATTGAAAGTCTATGGCGGCGGAGCCCGTTGTTTTCAATGGGGATTTAGTGAAAAACCGTGATTTCATTTTCAGCGGAGATTTTTGTATTAAAAAGAGAAACGGTTTTAAGTGTATTTGTGTATCTCCGGTTCTGAAGGTCGTAGCAAGTTTCAAATTGGACCCTAGGGTGTTCCAGTTTCGGCATTGAGAACTGGGAAGTTTGGATCTGCTGGACCCAACGGAACCGGATATTTTAATACGTTTGTGTTTTATCTTTAATGCTGTGTTCCAAGGTATGGGTAAAACCCAAAGTAAATTCCTTTGCATACCAGGGTAGCATATGGCCAGAAAAGCGACCCAATGTCTAGGACTTAAGTATGGTTCAAAGGATTTTGTCACCCTCACTGTTTACCTAGGGGCGGAGACGGCTCAAACCAGAGCAGTCTTTAAGTGTCCCATTTAACACCTTACAACAAAGAATATCCTGCCAGGAATCCAATCTGGTAGACTAGCTGGCCTTCCTGATGCATATGAGGGGCTACAGAAATGAGACCCCAGAGTTCTAATGAGCATGTACCAGCTAGCAGGGGGGCATGTATCAAAATGTGTTCCCACGTTAATGAGTGGCTAGAGGTAATTGAAGACCAATCACCTGTACTCAATGTTAAGGATAGGGTACAAAAGGTTTATAAACTGTTGTCCACCCTTTTTCCTTTGTCTTCTGATATCATCTGAATTGTTACCTGATTGCGAGAGAATTGCTATGCAACATACTTCTCATCCCCCATCCACAAAGTGTACTTCTTGTCTGTTACTGTATTATTTCGTGTGTTCACCTATCCAAAGGAATAAATATACTTTATTATATCTAAGCCTCGTTCAGTTCAAACCCAGTATTTGGTGTAAATTACAACCTGTGTAGGCTATCGTCACAGGCTTGTATATTAACTGGTGGCAGCGGCGGGATTGAACTGGACCTGGATTAGAGTATTCTGCGGGGTACTGTGATCCAGTGGGAACTTGATGGTAATTGCAAGTTCCTGGGTCTAAAGATATTGAACACACGTTAGTGCAACAAGTAACGCAAGTTGTCACACCACCTCACTGCTGCGACCCAGAACCATGAGTGAAGCGGAAAACGTCTACTACTTGAGGACTAGAACTCAGCTAAAAGACAAGTGCCGTGAATATGGAGTGGAATATGAGGACCAGGAGGACGCAGACATGATTGCCGCAATCACGGAATATGAAGCCGAGCGTGCAGAGTCTCAGGATACGGCTCAGCTTGCTCTTGTACAGCCGCCCGGAGATCAGGGACTGAACCCAGTGCCGGAGTGGCAGAATCCCGGGGAGGGGACAAGTGCACCTCCCGGAATAAGTGCGACAGGAGGGGCACTGATGGCTGCGGCCACCAGTCCGTTTACCCCTGAAATGTTGGCACTGATTACCAAGTGGGGAGACCGAGGGACAGCGGAGGAGCGGCTAAAGTTTCTCTCTATGGCAGTGAACAGACCCGCTTATTGCCCCCCGGTCCAACCCCGCAAAGATGAACTCCAACTGGACAAGCACAGTCTCATCAAGTACGTGGAAGGCACTGATCGTATCGACATGTTTTTAAGGAACTTTGAAACGCAATGCCGGCGGTACAAGGTGCTTCCCCAGCATAGGGTTGCATGCTTGGACCCCTACTCTCCGGCTTGGCTAAGCAGACCTTGATGGCGCTTACAGAGGAGTACAGTAGAGGCAACTCTTATTCTAACAAAAACCAGTGGCAATTCCCCAAAAGACCCAGGTACACCCAGGTACATTCTGAATACATGCCTTAAACTTTCCTTAAACTAGCCCCAGCATTTCTGCATTGATTAATGGCCTATCAGATTAACAGCGGGGGGTCCCTGGCAGTCCCATTCAAACTGAATTGGACTGCCAGGGATCCCTGCTGTGTTAATCCTATGGGTCGTTAGTCAATGCAGAAATGCCTTAAACGTGCCTCAAACTAGCCCAGAACATACCCAGCACATACCCAGCACATACCCAGAATGTAACCCGGCTAGTTTACAGCAAATGTTAGAATAAACGTTGCCTCTACAGTATGCTGATGATTATGACCACCTGAAAGAACTATTGTTATTTCAGCACGGTTTTACCCCTGAAGCTTACCGGGGTAAATTCCGGCTGGAGGAGAGGCAGCCTCAGGAGACCTACGTCACCTATGTGACCCGCATGGCTTTAAACAGGCTACACTGGGTGGAGGGCTGTGAGGCCAAGACTTACCAACGCCTGCTGGACCTCATCTTTCAGGAGCAGCTCATGCAGCAGTGCCCGCCGGCGGTGAGGGCTTGGGTGTATGACAAAAAGCACAAGACTTACACAGAGGCGGCGAGGCTTGCAGATGACTATGTGGTCAGCCGATCCCAGATGACCGCCAAGGCACCCGCCAAAGTGGCGGCAGCGCCGGCGCCGGTCAAGAAGTCTGTTACTACCCCCCAGTGGACCCAAAAGCCGCCTGCGGGCAGCAGTTCACAGAAGGCGGGAGAGCTCCGGCATGAGCGCCGGTGCTACAACTGTAACAGCACTGGTCACCAGATTGCCCGGAACCCCTGCGTTCCAACGGACCCCATCGGGGGCAAAGCACAACAGCTGCAAAGCCGGTAGCCCGCGTGTGGGTGGCTTCCACCAAAGAACCAGGACCGGTCATGGAAACAACTCCCAGCGAGACGTCCCATGTCACCCCTATCCCGGTTTCATCGGTGCCTACAGCCAGGAGCGGAGGACATCTCAGCGCAGACCTGCAGCAGACGGACAGCCGGAGCAAACATCTCACCCCGGTCACAGTCGGTGACCGGCAAGCAGTCGGCTTGCTGGATTCAGGAGCTGGAGTGACCCTGGTTCGACCTGATATGGTCCGGCCAGAGGAAATGCTCCCAGGCCCTGGGATGCAGATCACTGTGGCCGACGGAGAGCCACGTTTCTTGCAGGTGGCCCGCATCTTTTTGGATTTGGGGTGGGCCAGGGTGTGCGGGAGGTGGGCGTTTTACCCGGTTTGGATGATGAAATTCTTTTGGGCAACGACCTGGGTCCGATGACCTGCACCTACGACCGTGTGCCCCAGCCCGCTGCAGTGACGGCGGTTACCCGGAGCCAGACAGCAGCAATGCCGGCGGCGGCCGCTCCAGTCCCCCAGCCTTTAGGACAAATGTATGCGGAGGGCTCAGAGGAGCCTGGGGAGGTAAGCCAGGATCAGTTGCAACCACAGGCTGACTCTCACAGGCTGACTCTGTTCCCTCTCACCTTGTTCCTTCCCCTGACAATGACATGACTGGGGGGTGGCCAGACTTAGGAGCCCAGTTTAGGGAGGCAGTGAAGGCAGATCCTACCCTGGCCGGCATGAGACTTCGGGCGTCCGAATCTCAGGCAAGGGAGGGCTCTGAGCGCTGCCTACTGCACCGACACACTTTATTCGAGCAAATACCCAGTATGTACCTGGCAGATACCTGGAATGCGCCGCTCCTCACCTCTGACAAGCCCCGTTGCATTTGCCTTCCCAGCCTGGGTTCATGCCTGGCTGACGGGCGGCTGATCTGTTAAATGATAATGATTAGGATTTAATAGGCTGCAATGCTTCGCGTGTCTACCAGATGGCATAAATTCATGAATTGTAATGCAGTATATATATATATACTGTGCAGTATTGCAGCCAGCGGGAATAAAATGCTTCAATCCCTGCCTGGAAAATAACGCAATGCACTCGGGCAGAAAACAGTCACAAACCTCAATACACCCGGGTATACCCGAATTCGTGGGACTAGCCGAGCTCGAATAAAGTGTGTCGCCAGTGTATGGCATAAGGGACTCCTATACAGAGAAGAAGGGAACCCGGGGATAGAGGAGGGATTGACCGGTAAGCGACAGCTAGTAGTGCCCCAGGGGTACCAGCAGCAATTGTTATGGGTAGCTCACTCTATTCCATTAGTGGGACATCAGGGGGTCACCAGGACGCGAGCCCGGTTATTACAGCGTTACTACTGGCCGGGGGCATCCTGGGATGCGAGCAACTTCTGCCGCTCCTGTGATGCCTGCCAGCGAGTGGGTAAGGCGGGCGACCGTGTGAAGGCACCCCTGAGACACCTACCGATAATAGGGGAACCTTTCCAGAAGGTAGCGATGGACCTTATAGGACCCCTCATGATTCCTAGCAGGTCAGAGAAGCGCTACATCCTCACGGGGGTGGATTTTGCCACCGGGTGCCCTGAGGCGGTAGCGCTTGGCACCATAAGTGCCAAGACAGTGGCAGCAGCTTTGCTGAACATTTTCTCTAGGTTAGGTTTCCCTTGTGAGATCCTAACCGATCAGGGGTCGCAGTTCATGAGTGAACTGTTACATTGTCTCTGGGATGCCTGCGGTGTACAGCACCGGCGCACTACCCCTTACCATCCCCAGACAAACGGATTATGTGAGAGGTTTAATGGTACCCTGAAGCAGATGCTTCGGACCTTTATAGAGGCGGAGGGGAAAGACTGGGAGATTCACCTGCAGCACTTGCTGTTTGCCTACCGAGAGGTACCGCAAGAATCTACAGGCTTCTCCCCCTTCGAGCTACTATATGGCCGCAGGGTACGTGGACCTCTGGACCTATTCCGTGAGGGATGGGAAGGGGAGACTACTGCTACTGATGCTTCAGTGATCCAGTATGTAGTAGATCTCAGAGACCGGTTAGAGATGCTCATGGGGGTGGCCCAGGACCACCTCAGGGCCGCTCAGACCAAGCAAAAGCAATGGTATGACCGGCAGGCCCGTAGCAGAGAATTCATCCCAGGACAGCAGGTGCTTGTTCTCAAACCCACTCGGGAGAACAAGCTGATGGCTGCCTGATCGGGACCGTACTCGGTTATCCGAAAGGTGAATGAGTGCAACTATGTTGTACAGGTAGCGCCTGAGAGGCACAAGACATACCACATCAACATGTTGAAAGAATACAGAGCACTGAGTATGGGAGCAGTGCTGGCCATTTGTAGCCCACTGCTGGAGGATCCGGCGAGCAATGCTCTGCCTGATCTCCTAGGGGAGGCTAGGCAGGGAAACACTGTAGAGCAGGTAGAGATAGGGGCACAGTTGAGTACTAGGCAGAAGGGAGAAGCCAGGGACATGCTAGCTCAGTTTAGCGCCCTCTTCACTGACATGCCAGGGACCACACATCTCACAAAACACCCAGTGCACACCGGGGACCTGCAGCCTCTGCATAAACACGCTTATAGAGTGTCAGCAGAGGTCAAGACAAGTATGGAGAGAGAGATTGAGGAGATGCTGACCCTAGGGGTAATTACTCCGTCCCAGAGCCCTTGGGCAAGTCCAGTAGTCCTAGTTCCTAAGAAGGACAAGACCACCCGGTTTTGTGTGGACTACCGGTTGCTCAACGCTGGGACGGTGTCAGATGCTTACCCCATGCCCCGCATGGATGAGTTACTAGATGAACTCGCGGGGGCAAAGTATCTGACCACCATGGATTTGAGCAAAGGCTATTGGCAAATCCCACTGACCCTGGAGGCTAGGGAGAAGTCAGCATTCATCACTCCAAGTAGCCTCTATGAGTTTTTGGTGATGCCATTTGGGATGAAGAATGCCCCGGCTACCTTTCAACGCCTGGTCAATAGGTTACTGGAAGGGATGCAGAGCTATGCCAGGCTTACTTAGATGACATTGCTGTCTTTAGTAGTTCCTGGGAATCCCACATAGGACATATAACTGCGGTGCTGGATAGGATCAGGGAGGCTGGGCTTACCTTAAAACCCACTAAGTGTATGGTAGGGAAGGCAGAAGTCCTGAACTTAGGGCACAGGGTGGGTGGAGGGCATCTCAAACCAGAGCCAGCCAAGGTAGAAACCATAGTTGAGTGGCCTGTTCCAAAAAAACAAGAAACAGGTCATGGCATTTTTGGACACCGCAGGGTACTATGGGAAATTTGTCCCACAGTACAGCGCCGTGGCCAAACCCCTGACTGATCTGACTAAGAAGCAACTGCCTGTGCTTATTACCTGGACTCCTGCCTGTGAAACTGCTTTCCAGGCCCTGAAAACTGCGCTTGCTGTATACTGGCTGCCCCAGACTATACCAAGCATTTTCTTATACAAACTGATGCCTCAGACTTTGGTGTTGGGGCTGTGTTGAGCCAGGTTGGGGACGATGGCAAAGAGCACCCTGTGGTGTATCTCAGTCGCAAACTGCTCCCCAGGGAGGTGGCATATGCCACCATTGAGAAGGAGTGCTTGGCCATTGTGTGGGCACTCAAAAAGCTCCAGTCCTATGTATATGGGAAGGCTTTCACGGTCATCACAGACCACAATCCCCTGAGTTGGCTACAGAGGGTATCAGGGGAGAATGCCAAGTTGCTGAGATGGAGCTTGGCTTTGCAAGAATTTGAATTTACCATTCAACACAAAAAGGGCAGTGAAAACAGCCATGCTGATGGACTTTCACGCCAGGACTATCCCTCTGAGACTGAATTCATTAATGGTGCCAGTAGTGCCCCACTCCCCGTTAGGGCCAGTGGGCCACAGGTCACCCATTAAGAAGGGGAGGTGTAGAGGGAGAGAGGGGATGGCCCGGTATTAAAGGGGTTACACCCCATTTGGCCATCCCCTGACCTCACCAGGGAGACAAGGGGTTAACTGGGCTGAGGTCCAGAAATATGATTTAACCCTTGTTATGACATGTAAATGTGTATTCCCCTGTTCTATTGTAACATCTGGTTTAAACAGTGTCTGCATCACACACACACTAGGATCCATCCGGGAGCACAAGGGTTAATAGTTGTTTAATGATTATAGCCCTTTGTGTAATTTTCCCGCCTTTTCAGGCACCATTTTGCAGGCTCCCATAGGCCGCCATTGAGGCTCCATGTGTTTCTATGGCGAATCTTGCTGTTGAGTCCTGTTTCCTGAGAAGACCAGCAGATGGCGTCCGAGAGGAAGAGCGGCGGTTTCCCATTGTAAGTCAATGGGCCCATTGACTTCAATGGAGAATCCTCGAAAGAGCTTTCCAGGAACGAGTTGGCTGCCGTCCAAACCGCTTAACCGCAAAGCGGATACATTTTCAATAGGAGAGCTTTGATCACTTAACAAGTCAAGTTCAACGACAAGTGGCGTGGGAATAAAGTTCTAGAGCACCTAGAAATAAAATTCTTTCTGCCCCTAGTTCCTAGACCTCCCCCCACTCGACTACAACCGGGTCCCCGTATCCTGGACCCCCGATAAGGGTCGAACCGAGAAGAGCGGGTCGCACCATAGGTTCCAATGGCGGCGGCAGAAACGGCTCAGGAAAACGACTAAGTGTAAAAAGCTGAAATTTGGGAATCCATAGCTCCGGTTCCGGAGGGTCTAGAGGATCAGGGTTTGGGGTATCTGTAGCCACTGCTCCGGCATCGCTGCAGAACCATCCTTGACCCTCTTGGGCCAACCCGACGGAGTATGGACCCCCTTGAAAGTTCGGGACTTTTCCCATAGACTCCAATGGCGGCCATTCTCCATTGACCGGCTACGGCGGAAAACCCCCATTGACTTCAACGGCGGCGTCGCCCCGTTGAAAGTCTATGGCGGCGGATTTCCATAGCCGCCAGCGGTGGAGGGTTGCCATTGAAAGTATATGGCGGCAGAGCCCGTTGTTTTCAATGGAGATTTAGTGAAAAAACGTGATTTAATTTACAGCGGAGATTTTTGTATTAAAATGTGAAACGGTTTTAAGTGTATTTGTGTATCTCCGGTTCCGAAGGTCGTAGCAAGTTGCACATTGGACCATAGGGTGTCCTAGTTCCGGCATTGAGAACTGGGGAGTTTGGACCTGCTGGACCCAACGGAACTGGATATTTTAATATGTTTATGTTTTATCTTTCATACTGTGTTCCAAGGTATGGGTAAAACCCAGAGGAAATTCCTTTGCATACCAGGGTAGCATATGGCCAGAAAGGCGACCCAATGTCTAGGACTTAAGTATGGTTCAAAGGATTTTGTCAGCTCCACTATTTGCATGAAGGCGGAGATTACTCAAACCAGAGCAGTCTTCAAGTGTTCCATTTCACATCTTACAACAAAGAATATCCTGCCAGGAATCCAATCTGGTAGACTAGCTGGCATTGCTGATGCAGAGCAGGGGTTACAGAAATGAGACCCCAGAGCTCTACTGCGCATGTACCAACTAGCAGGGGAGCATGTGTCAAAATGTGTTCCCACGTTAATGAGTGGCTAGAGTTAATTGAAGACCAATCCACTGTACTCAATTTTAAGGATAGGGCACAAAAGGTTTATAAACTGTTGTCCACCCTTTATCCTTTGTCTTCTGATATCATCTGAATTGTTACCTGATTGCGAGAGAATTGCTATGCTTCATACTTCTCATCCCCCAACCCCAAAGTAAGTGTACTTCTTATCTGTTACTGTATTATTCGTGTGTTCACCTATCCAAAGGAATAAATATACTTTATTATATCTAAGCCTCGTTCAGTTCAACCCAGTGATTTGTGTAACCTTAATACCTGTGACAGGCTATCGTCACATGTGTAACCTCCTCTCGCTCAGAATCCTAGTCTGATGGGCCCCATTGTGAGACTATGGTACTGGGGACCTGAGATGCAAGTCCTCTTATTTTTAATGAAATCCAGGACCTCATGCTGCTGGGTCTTCCTGTGATGTTTGGGGCCCATATTTATTTTACTGCAATGGCATTTTTAATCCCCAGGAAAACTGCTAATTTCCCTTTCGATCAGTACAGGGCCAGTTATGACCAGAGCTCACTTCCCACGTATTCCTCTAAAAACACGCTGCGCATGCACCTCAGAGATCTCCTTTAAAGATCACCTGGGGCCTAATTCTCCTGGTTCTTACTCTAATGCTTTGGGCTTTGGGAAGAGCCATGTGTTCCTCTGATGCTCGTCGCTGACAACTTTAACATTCTGGTTTTGCTGCTGCGAAGGCCTGCTATGGACAGAGCTCTTTTCTCACATGGCCATCTTAGTGGCGCTGCACATGTGCACCACCAAAATGTAATTTGAAATAGCAATTTGTTGTCAACAATCCCACTTAATTTTCTGCTGTATGGGTATTAAGCTTCACAAACAGCATCTTTGACATAAAATTGATGCACAGAAATCTAACATTTAATTACACTTGTGTGTGCCTATGTACTTACCTTATTTTTTTCAATTTGAGCCTTTTGTATCAAAAATGGTTTTAGTCAAATATTTTGATGCACAGAAATCACAAAGAAAGTTATGGCGAGTAAAAAGTGACAAAAACCAATTCACCATAGAGCAAATAAAAATACCACTTATGAGCACATTCACATGTCTCAGACAGGTCCACAAACCTGTCCTTTCCCCATAAGTACATCTCAAATAATAGAAGTGAAAGAGTTCATTTTTTGCTGCACTCTGGAGAACCCCAGGAAAACAATCAATATCACCTACAATGTAACCTGCATTCTTTTTTTATATAATAGAATGTAAATACCTGTGAAACTTGTATACAAAGAACAAAAGAAAGGTTGTGTGTGTCTGCCCACACTGCTGTTCTCTCAGTTTGTCTGCTTATTGTTGGTTCATTTCTATTATCGTATCCTTTTAGTTCACTTCTCCATGTCTGTTACTATAGGTTGATAAATCTCTATTCCAGATATTTGGTAATATATAATCGGGAGATATCTCATCAGACAGAGTGAAGCGAGGAGTATAGCCTGAGGCCGCACTTATAGTAGCTCGTGCTCGTGACCGCGTGACGTCACACTTCGCTATAGCAATAGTTGTACTTTGAAACAACAACAGAAAGGCCAGCGCAACACACAAAATGACACAACATATAGTACAATACTTCAGTGCTTATCTGCTCATGAGTAACGGTCATTTAGTTAAACACTTTGGCCAAAGCATTATAATCCTGTAGCCACTTCACGGCATGACCAATTGCAGGTCCTAACACTACCTGGTAAAATTCTCATGCACCTCTCTTTTCTGCTGGAGGAGAAAGACCATACTGGGTCTGTGATTCACAGGAACATGATAAAAACTGCTAATTGGAAAGAGGGGAGGGGCGAGCTTTAATCCATGGGGAGGAGGGGCCACACCGCCCAGCAACAAAAGCTGCATAACCCATCAAGCACCAGAACCCCAAAACCCACCCTCACATCATACATACAGCATATATATGTGTCAAAAATAGTTGCACTTTGGTTCAGGAGACCTCGGGAGGCGACAGGGGGTGTGGCAGAGCTGTAGCCATGAGCAGTTCACCCTCATTGTCTGAACTGCTCTTGTGACGCTGACTTCACATTGCCATCACTCTCCAAGACAAAATCACTTGTCTCGAGATTCAGGTCGCTATGCAGCGTCGTTGCGGTCACGTCCACTATGGGCACCAGTGACGGACTTCAAGTACTTGTAACGGCGCTGGGCACCATTGCTATAAGCAGTGCTTGACAAATCACCCAAAAATCTACTCGCCGAACCAAAAAATCTACTCGCCACCTAGTCCCGCCCCCAACCCCGCCTCTAGTCCCGCCCCCAGCCACGCATTTTAAAAAAAGCCATAAATTAAATACATTGAATAAATTCCTAGTAAGAACATTCGTTTTTGATATTAGTTTATTTATTGTATTACATTATACTACAATTAGTCCTTGGTGTGTGTGTGTGTGTGTGTGTGTGTGTATAAATGTCAAATCTAGAAAAAAAAGCCAGATGTGGATGACTAGTTTCCTGCACCCCTTAACTAGTGTCTGGATGCCCCCGCTTCACAATATTTAAAGCAGCAATCCCGTCTGGGATCTTACCTGATCCGCAGACCCTCAAAGTCCAGGTACCCTCATTCCCGCAATGTTATACATTGGAGGGGAGGTGTTGTTACCTGTCTTCTGGGTTAGGGGGGATTCCGATGTCTTCCGTGTGAAGCTTGAGTCAGATCTGGAAGTAAGCAGTATAGGTTATTTCAGTGTAGTATAGGGCAGTTAAGATATCCAGATCCATAGTGTGAGAGTGTGTGGGGGAGAGAGCGAGAGTGTGTGGGGGAGAGAGAGAGAGAGTGTGTGGGGGAGAGAGAGAGAGAGTGTGGGAGAGAGTGAGAGGGAGTGAGAGAGAGAGAGAGTGAGAGAGAGAGAGAGTGGGAGAGAGAGAGAGTGGGAGAGAGAAAGAGTGGGAGAGAGAGAGAGTGGGAGAGAGAGAGAGAGTGGGAGAGAGAGAGAGTGGGAGAGAGAGAGAGGGGGAGAGAGAGAGAGTGGGAGAGAGAGAGACAGAGAGAGAGAGAGAGACAGAGAGAGAGAGTGGGAGAGACAGAGAGAGAGTGGGAGAGACAGAGAGAGAGTGGGAGAGACAGAGAGAGAGTGGGAGAGACAGAGAGAGAGTGGGAGAGACAGAGAGAGAGTGGGAGAGACAGAGAGAGAGTGGGAGAGACAGAGAGAGAGTGGGAGAGACAGAGAGAGAGTGGGAGAGACAGAGAGAGAGTGGGAGAGACAGAAAGAGAGTGGGAGAGACAGAAAGAGAGTGGGAGAGACAGAAAGAGAGTGGGAGAGACAGAGAGAGAGAGTGGGAGAGACAGAGAGAGAGTGGGAGAGACAGAGAGAGTGGGAGAGAGAGAGACAGAGAGAGAGACAGAGAGAGAGACAGAGAGAGAGACAGAGAGAGAGACAGAGAGAGAGACAGAGAGAGACAGATAGAGACAGATAAAGAGACGTCAAGGCGCCGTGACGTTGACGCTGCTCCGCGCTGATTGGATGTTTTCAGCCGACAGTGCTCTGAAAAACAGCTTGGCTGTCGGCTGAAAACTCCAGCGCCTCAGCACGCCTGCGGACGCTCGCGTGAGCCCCCTCTCAAGGCATCCTCATTGAGTATGCAGGGGCTCAGCGCGGAGCGTCCGCACGGCTCAGCGCGGCCTGTCCTTCTATGGACTCGGCCAGAGAGACAGATAGAGACAGATAGAGAGAGACAGATAGAGAGAGACAGACAGAGAGAGACAGATAGACAGAGACAGACAGAGAGAGACAGACAGAGAGAGATAGAGAGACACACAGAAAAAGAGAGAGACACACAGAAAAAGAGAGAGACACACAGAAAAAGAGAGAGACACACAGAAAAAGAGAGAGACACACAGAAAAAGAGAGAGACACACAGAAAGGCCAGCGCAACACACAAAATGACACAACATATAGTACAATACTTCAGTGCTTATCTGCTCTTGAGTAACGGTCATTTAGTTAAACACTTTGGCCAAAGCATTATAATCCTGTAGCCACTTCACGGCATGACCAATTGCAGGTCCTAACACTACCTGGTAAAATTCTCATGCACCTCTCTTTTCTGCTGGAGGAGAAAGACCATACTGGGTCTGTGATTCACAGGAACATGATAAAAACTGCTAATTGGAAAGAGGGGAGGGGCGAGCTTTAATCCATGGGGAGGAGGGGCCACACCTCCCAGCAACAAAAGCTGCATAACCCATCAAGCACCAGAACCCCAAAACCCACCCTCACATCATACATACAGCATATATATGTGTCAAAAATAGTTGCACTTTGGTTCAGGAGACCTCGGGAGGCGACAGGGGGTGTGGCAGAGCTGTAGCCATGAGCAGTTCACCCTCATTGTCTGAACTGCTCTTGTGACGCTGACTTCACATTGCCATCACTCTCCAAGACAAAATCACTTGTCTCGAGATTCAGGTCGCTATGCAGCGTCGTTGCGGTCACGTCCACTATGGGCACCAGTGACGGACTTCAAGTACTTGTAACGGCGCTGGGCACCATTGCTATAAGCAGTGCTTGACAAATCACCCAAAAATCTACTCGCCGAACCAAAAAATCTACTCGCCACCTAGTCCCGCCCCTAGTCCCGCCTCCAACCCCACCTCTAGTCCCGCCCCCAGCCACGCATTTTAAAAAAAGCCATAAATTAAATACATTGAATAAATTCCTAGTAAGAACATTCGTTTTTGATATTAGTTTATTTATTGTATTACATTATACTACAATTAGTCCTTGGTGTGTGTGTGTGTGTGTGTATAAATGTCAAATCTAGAAAAAAAAAGCCAGATGTGGATGACTAGTTTCCTGCACCCCTTAACTAGTGTCTGGATGCCCCCGCTTCACAATATTTAAAGCAGCAATCCCGTCTGGGATCTTACCTGATCCGCAGACCCTCAAAGTCCAGGTACCCTCATTCCCGCAATGTTATACATTGGAGGGGAGGTGTTCGTTACCTGTCTTCTGGGTTTGGGGGGTTTTGATGTCTTCCGTGTGAAGCTTGAGTCAGATCTGGAAGTAAGCAGTATAGGTTATTTCAGTGTAGTATAGGGCAGTTAAGATATCCAGATCCATAGTGTGAGAGTGTGTGGGGGAGAGAGCGAGAGTGTGTGGGGGAGAGAGAGAGAGAGTGTGTGGGGGAGAGAGAGAGAGAGTGTGAGAGAGAGTGAGAGAGAGTGAGAGAGAGAGTGAGAGAGAGAGAGTGGGAGAGAGAGAGAGTGGGAGAGAGAGAGAGTGGGAGAGAGAGAGAGTGGGAGAGAGAGAGAGAGTGGGAGAGAGAGAGAGTGGGAGAGAGAGAGAGGGGGAGAGAGAGAGAGTGGGAGAGAGAGAGAGTGGGAGAGAGAGACAGAGAGACAGAGAGAGAGTGGGAGAGACAGAGAGAGAGTGGGAGAGACAGAGAGAGAGTGGGAGAGACAGAGAGAGAGTGGGAGAGACAGAGAGAGAGTGGGAGAGACAGAGAGAGAGTGGGAGAGACAGAGAGAGAGTGGGAGAGACAGAGAGAGAGTGGGAGAGACAGAAAGAGAGTGGGAGAGACAGAAAGAGAGTGGGAGAGACAGAGAGAGAGAGTGGGAGAGACAGAGAGAGAGTGGGAGAGACAGAGAGAGTGGGAGAGAGAGAGACAGAGAGAGAGACAGAGAGAGAGACAGAGAGAGAGACAGAGAGAGAGACAGAGAGAGACAGATAGAGACAGATAAAGAGACGTCAAGGCGCCGTGACGTTGACGCTGCTCCGCGCTGATTGGATGTTTTCAGCCGACAGTGCTCTAAAAAACAGCTTGGCTGTCGGCTGAAAACTCCAGCGCCTCAGCATGCCTGCGGACGCTCGCGTGAGCCCCCTCTCAAGGCATCCTCATTGAGTATGCAGGGGCTCAGCGCGGAGCGTCCGCACGGCTCAGCGCGGCCTGTCCTTCTATGGACTCGGCCAGAGAGACAGATAGAGACAGATAGAGAGAGACAGATAGAGAGAGACAGACAGAGAGAGACAGATAGACAGAGACAGACAGAGAGAGACAGACAGAGACAGATAGAGAGACACACAGAAAAAGAGAGAGACACACAGAAAAAGAGAGAGACACACAAAAAAAGAGAGAGACACACAGAAAAAGAGAGAGACACACAGAAAAAGAGAGAGACACGCAGAAAAAGAGAGAGACACGCAGAAAAAGAGAGAGACACACAGAAAAAGAGAGAGACACACAGAAAAAGAGAGACAAACACAGAAAAAGAGAGACACACACAGAAAAAGAGACACACAGAAAAAGAGAGACACACACAGAAAAAGAGAGACACACACAGAAAAAGAGAGACACACACAGAAAAAGAGAGACACACACAGAAAAAGAGAGACACACACAGAAAAAGAGAGACACACACAGAAAAAGAGAGACACACACAGAAAAAGAGAGACACACACAGAAAAAGAGAGACACACACAGAAAAAGAGAGACACACAGAAAAAGAGAGACACACAGAAAAAGAGAGACACACAGAAAAAGAGACACACAAAAATGAGAGACACACAAAAATGAGAGACACACAAAAATGAGAGACAAAAAAAGAGAGACACAGAACACACACAGAGAGAATGAGAGACAAAGACAGGGAGAGGGCGACAGGGAGAAGGCGAGAGCGACACAGGGAGAGGGTGACACTCACAGACACACACTCACTCTCACTCACTCAGACACTCACAGACACGCAGAGACACACTCACGCAGACACTCACGCAGAGACACACTCACGCAGAAGACTCACAGACACACACTCAGAGACACTCACTCACACACACACACACACACACACACACACACACACACACACACACACACACACACACACACACACAGACACAGACACACAGACAGGCACACACACAGACACACAGACAGGCACACACACAGGCACACTGACAGACACACAGGCACACTGACAGACACACAGGCACACTGACAGACACACAGGCACACTCACAGACACACAGGCACACTGACAGACACACAGGCACACTGACAGACACACAGGCACACTCACAGACACACAGGCACACTCACAGACACACAGGCACACTCACAGACACACAGGCACACTCACAGGCACACTCACAGACACACTCACAGACACACAGGCACACTCACACACTCACAGACACTCAGTCTGTCACTCACACACTCACCGGGTCACACGTGGCAGCAGTGGGGTCTCCGCACGGCAGTGGGCCCTCTCCAAGACATGGGACACACAGCGCAGCGTGGGCCTCAGCAGCAGCAGCAGCAGGTCCCCCCAGGTCCCCCCCCCGAAGCGGCCGACGCCGCAGCACGCTCCCCGGACACCCCCGGGCAGCAAGCGAGGATCGGGGGCAGGTGATTAGGGGGAGATCATGGGCAGGAGGCGGACTGGCGCAGGAGGCGCGCACGGGGGAAGCTGGGTTGGCACTTCCCCCTCCGTCCCACATGGGGAGCGGAGGGGCTGGATCGCGCGCTTGTTTTGGGCTTCCCCCTCCGTCCCACGTGGGGAGCGGAGGGTGCGGGGGGGCTGGATTGCGCGCTTGTTTTGGGCTTCCCCCTCCGTCCCACGTGGGGAGCGGAGGGTGCGGGGGGGGCTGGATCGCGCGCTTGTTTTGGGCTTCCCCCTCCGTCCCACGTGGGGAGCGGAGGGGGGAGGGTGTGGGGGCTGGATCGCGCGCGGCGCTTGTTTTGGGCTTCCCCCTCCGTCCCACGTGGGGAGTGGGGGGGGGGGAGGGATGCGGGGGATTCTGGGTTGATGGGGGGAACAGGCAGCGCAAATGGCAGGACACTCTGCTTGCCCTGTGCACGCGCGCCGGGACCACAGGATTTGCCGCCATTTTTTTTTACTTTTTTTTTAACCCAATCAGGGAGGGGGATTATTTATTTATTTATTTAAAAAAAAAAAAAAAAAATTGGCACGAGCAGGGGAATTCATTCAGCTGCAGCACGGGTCGCCAGCTGCCTAAATCCACTCGCAACGGGCGACTGGTTATCATTATTTGTCGAGCACTGGCTATAAGTATAAGTGCAGACTGAGAGTAGAGTAAGAATATAGCAATAGTATATGGGGCTGATGCTAAATTCCTGCCAGTATTTGTGCTCGCTTTCTTTATACAGGCATACCCCTGTTTAAGGACACTCGTTTAAGTACACTCGCAAGTAAGGACATATCGCCGAATAGGCAAACAGCAGCTCACCCATACGCATGTCAACACGTCCTGAACAGCAATATCGGCTCCCTACCTGTACCGAAGCTGTGTGCAAGGGAGGAAACTATAGAGCCTGTTACAAATGCGTTACTTACATCAGTTATGCACGTATAGGACGATTGCAGTACTGTACATGCATCGATAAGTGGGGAAAAGGTAGTGCTTCACTTTAAGTAAATTTTCGCTTTACATACATGCTCTGGACCCATTGCGTACGTTAATGCGGGGTATGCCTGTACACATAATATTTCTTCTGGGTCCCTATGTGTTAGTATCCAAAACTCTTCAAAGGAATGTTATGAGTGATGCAGTAAATAGAGTTGCAGCAGTTATTCGGTTATTCACTTAAGAATGTTGAGAAAATTGGACAGTTGACGCAAACAGCACTGAGATGTAAGCAACCATTTTGTTTGACTATTATTGTCAGCCATATTGTCTTGTCTGCTATAAGTCTTGTCTGTCTTTCATTGTGTAAGCTGTTTTCTGTGGAATATGTGTGTTTGAACTGAACGTGTGAAGCAGAGACACTCTCAGCAGATATCCTTGAATTCACAGCTGCAAAAGATTTTAAGTGGTGGGGATCAAAGAATAGTCTAAGAGAGAAAAAGGGAGTAGGCCTGAAAATAATGAGGAACCTCGTTATAGTTAGCGGGAATCGAAGATAAGCAAAATTTCACAAAGTGTAAATAAAGATATTAGGTAAGAGAAACAGCTAAGACAGCAATTATCATAATTAACCCCTTTGAAATAAATGTATAAACAATGAACCCCCAGATATGTAGAATTTGGTATAATGAGTTTTGCTAATTAACACATATTCATTTTGTTTTTTATTATACAATTATGTAATTTTTAGTGACGTACAAGTCACCCCATAAAGGGGCGTGCATTTTAGTTTTTAGGGTATAAATATATTGTATACCGTATTACCTTTCGTCTTGAAACTCTCTGCTGTGTGCACCTGTTTCTAATAAATTCACGTGTCATTCTGCGATACAATTAACCTTCAGGTGTGTGTTTTTTCTTGGGCCTTCGTCACACTGTTTTCAGTGTGAATATGGTTGATGGTTGATGGTCTTGCAATGTGAAGCTGTTAGTGGCCACAAACCAAGTACACAAGTTATGTACAAGTTATGGTGAGTAAAAAAGTGACAAAAACCCTCCACCACACAGCAAATAAATATACCACTTGTGAGCACATCCCCATAACTACTCAGTATACAATGTTTCCAGCCAGGGATTCTGGGTAATTACATGCAAATGAGCACCCACAATGATGCACAGAAATGGAAGGCACTTGACATGGAGATGTGAAGGGTATGTACAAAAAAATTGTATCTGTGTCCAAAAAATGCAAATTTCTAGCACTATCTTCGGCCAAATTAAATCTGGCGTAAACCCTAAAAAGTCTGTTTATTTTGTTTGCTCAGAATTACGTTGCTACAGCAATGTATGAACCAAAAACACAGATGTTTAGTTATAAAGGATAACAATATATATATATTTCTGTTTTAATTTAAATTGTGTCTGTAGCCAGGTCCTCCGGTACCACCCCTTCTTACCCTGGTGCTAGTGGGAGCTGCCGGGGCGGCCGCGTCACCGGGGACTCCCGGAGGTATTGGCTCAGGACGCCGCCATGTTATGCGCGATTCGCGCCTGCACAGTAGCGCAATAGTTGAGGCAGCCCCTACAGATAGAGTTGTGCATGCGCAGTGATACAGGAGAGGCGGCCATTTTAGATAGGAGCATCCCTAGCGGCGGCCATTACCAGGGAAGGCTCTGTGTGGGACTACAAGTCCCATGAGCCTCAGGGAGTTGGGATACCAGGTGGTCACAGCAGCCAATGGGGTTGTCAGAACTCTCTGCTCTCTGATTCTGAGACATTCCGCGCGCTGGACAAAACAGGCAGTTGGTGGCAGTTGTACAGTGGAGTGCATTCTGGACTATTGATGTATAGTTATATTCATCATAGAAGTGTATGTGTTCGCTATAGTTGTATTTGCCATATATGATATATGTTATATGCTGTTCAATGTCATATGCAATATATGTGTATTCATGCCACAAGTATATAGTAAATGTTACAGAGTTGTAGATTGTTATTATTATTCTTGTCCAGGGGAATCTCACATATCGGGGATCCTGGGCAAGTGGAGGCGCTGCCAAATTACTTATTGTTGCCCCAGGCTCCCAGTTAGCGGAGGCTCAGATCTCTGTGAGCCAAAGGTATGTACAGCATCAGTAGACCCATATAGTTATAAGGAAAGAGGGCTACATTTGGAGGTGCTGCTGAGATTCAGACCTGGGGTGCCCACCCACATGGGAATTCGTACCCAAATTATGTCTATACCTTCAAGGCAAGAGGTCCGCGAGTGGGCCTTGCGGTGCAACGTATCACCGCGACACGTGGTGGCGGTGAGCAAAGACCCCGGCCCTACTTCTGTATTCTCAGTGTCTGGCCAAATAAAGAATTCACCAGGCCTGGCCACTGCCAAGTATGTAGATCATACATATGGCAAAGACTGCCAGGGGTATAAAGTGCTTCTGCTGGAAACTACACCTGAAATATGTCACGAGACTGCTCCCCACTTACTACACTTAACCGAACTGTCGGTGGAAGTTGCCCGCTGGTTTACCCTGAGCTACCGAGGCATCAGCTTCCGACCACCCCACTCCATGCACCAGGGGTGGGGAGACCCCTACCCTCAACGTGGCCAGCCAATACCGCCATCCAGGCACCATTTCCCCACATCACGTTTGCACCAGACACTACCCGTCAGCACTCCCTGTGGGATGTCTCCTCTCTCTCGCCATCCCCTAAGCACCACACAGCACCCATGGACAGTGGGGCTAGTGGGGGTTCCCTACCCAATGTGGACGTCCTCCAGCTGGCAGATGCCTTCATCCTCTCTGCACAGTCACAGCAATACACAAACTTAAAGCATTTTCGGGAATTCAACCTACCCCATTAGGTGAATCCGAGTTTGAAGAATGGAAGGATCATGCAGAGCAGGTACTCCCAGAGTGGAACTGCGCAGAGGCCGTAAAGCGACAGCGGATCGTGGAATGCCTGCGGCCGCCTGCCTCGCACATGCTACAGAGCTACCGGGATGATCACCCGGAAGCGGATTCCCAAGCCATACTGCGTGTGCTCACCAAGGCCTACGGCACACCAGTGGACGGCTTCTCCTTGATGGCTAAATTCCACGCCCTGTTCCAGACTGAAGGAGAAATGGTGTCCGCATTCCTTCGACGAGTTCACCTGGATCTCTGGACGTTAGTGAGGAAGAAAGTAGTGCGCAAGTCAGAGGCCAACGGCCTGAGAACCACGCAGCTCCTGAGGGGTCTCTTGTCACTACACCCGGTAGCTCTCAGAGTCAGTGGTAGCCTCGTTCCGGGGCAAGCATTGTCCTTCGAAGAATTGATGGATAGAGTACAAGCACATGAAACTGTTCTGCTAAAAAGATGGGGACTTCCTCCAAGGAAGCCAAGAGAGGAGAGATTAAATGGAAATCTAACAAAGAGGCGGATCAGGAAAAAGACCCTTATGATGACAAAGCTGATACCGCAGGATCCTCCCTCGGGCGGATGTCCTCTACTCCACGGGCCCAGTCTAATCGAAGTGGTGTCCTCTGTTTCCGTTGCGGCAAGAAGGGTCACATCGCCCCGTTCTGTTCGCAGAAGACAAAGGTTGCCGCGGAAAATGCGAAATCTATGCTGTGTACCACCCTGAAATCTGAAGATACCACTACACCAGAAGAGACCCCGCCATCAAGTTCAAATGAAGCGTCGGTACCGCCAAAGGCAGGCTGCCGCATAGGACCCACTGCCATTGTGATGGTCATTATTGAAGGCATCTACGCTTCAGCGTTGCTGGATACTGGTTCCCAAGTAACAATAGTTTACAGACCGTTTTACAATCAACATCTTCACCGGTTGCCCCTGCTGTCCGCAGATGCTATTAAATTGCGAGGGTTAAGCCATGAAGACTACCCTATTGATGGAGTGGTACGGGTTCACTGGATATCCCACAGCTGAATACTGGCAAGCATCACCCTATGGAGGTGGAAGCGTTGGTATGCCCGGAGCCCCAAGAACACCCTAGTGCTCCGATAATCTTGGGAACCAATAGTGACATAGTACAGGCAGTGATTCGTATATACCTACCGGATGCGGGTAAACTACCACTAGCGGCGCTAGCAGAATACCCTGTGTTGCGAGAGGAGTGTTGTAGGATAGCGGCACGAGAAGAGCACAGAGTCCTCTACAATATTGAGTATGGGTTAACTGAGATCCAACCAGGAGGAGGGAAAGTGATGATTGCTACCTGCTGCTATCCAGAAAGGCACAAGACAGATCGACTATTCTCGCTGGAAAGTACTCCTGAAGACGACCAAAGGCGCGGATACAAACTGTTGGCCGAGGGGAGGGAATGGCCGTCTAAACTACTGAATAGAGTGCAGGTGTTTGTACAGAACATTTCTCCCTACCCCATGCATATCGACTACGGACAGCAGTTGGGGTGAATATACCCTGTCACTCCTGTGGAGAAGATGGAGTCTCGAACGCAGGCAGCAGCCATATCTGTAGCAGCTTCCCCACAGGCGTTTGACTTCGGGGACTCTAAATTGATGGAAGAATGGAGAGAGAGGTTACTGACCAAACTGGAAGCAAGACGAGCAGTATTCTCCACCAGTGATATGGACGTGGGCTGTAGCTGCAGTGCTCAACATACCATTCGGTTAAATGATATGACTCCATTTCGAGAAAGGTCCCATCGCATCACTCCTAGGGATATGGAAGATGTGAGAAATCTACTACAAGAAATGGAGGCGGCCGGCATCGTCATGGGATCTCGCAGTCCATACGCATCGCCTATCGTGGTGGTGCGGAAGAAGAACGGGTCAGTACGGCTATGTGTGGACTATAGAACCTTGAATAATCGTACTGTACCAGATCAGTACACCCTTCCTCGGATCGAAGAACTCTTAAACGCACTGTCGGGAAATAAGTGGTTCAGTGTGTTGGATCTGAGGTATTACCAAGTGCCGATGAACATCGAAGAACAGGAGAAGACAGCTTTCGTCTGCCCACTGGGGTTTTATCAATTCACACGTATGCCTCAAGGTATATGCGGTGCTCCAGCCACTTTCCAGCGTCTAATGGAAAAGACGATTGGGGATATGAACCCCAGAGAATGCTTAGTGTATCTGGATGACATTATAGTGTTCGGGAAGACGCTGGAGGAACATGAAGAGTGGCTGATAAAAGTCCTGGATCGACTGAGCGTGGAAGGACTCAAGCTGTCGATGGATGTGTCGATTCTGCCTCACCTCGGTAACCAGATTGTCTCTGCGGAAGGAATATCTACTGACCCGGGGAAAATAGAAGCTGTGGTGAACTTGCCGCAACCCGCTATCGTTATGGAATTGCGATCCTTCCTAGGATTTTGCGGTTATTATCAAAGGTTTGTGGAAGGCTATTCCAAGCAAGGTGAAGGTTCTCAACAACCTTCTCAAAATCTACCCTGAAGACACGGGCCGGAAAGCAGCTTCCTCTCAAGCACCCTTCGGGGATAAGTGGACTACAGCTTGCGAAAAGGCGTTTCTGAGGTTAAAGAGAAACTTAACACAGGCCCCTGTGCTGGCCTATGCAGACTCTGAGTGGCCATATATTCTACACGTGGATGCCAGTTTTAACGGTTTAGGAGCAGTGTTGCATCAGAAATACGATACTGGACTTCGACCAGTGGCCTATGTCAGTCGGAGTTTAACGCCCAGTGAACAGAACTATCCTGTACACAAATTGGAGTTTCTAGCCCTCAAATGGGCTATTGTGGACAAGCTGCATGACTACTTGTATGGGGTCACATTTGAAGTTAGGACTGATAACAACCCTTTGACATACATCAACACGTCTGCTAAGTTGGATGCTACCGGCCACCGCTGGTTAGCAGCGCTCTCAAATTATCAATTCACCCTTAAGTACAAGCCTGGGCCTATGAACATTGGCGCTGATGCTCTATCTCGACGACCAGGATTAAATCCTACTCCTTATGAGGGTGTTTGGGAAGAAATTCCGGGACCAGGAGTACAGGCATTGTGCTCCATAGCAGCAGTGGTGCAAGACCGAGTTGCCTTCTCTGAATTGAGGATAGTGGATTCTTTAGGGTGTCAATCAAAGGCTATCCCAGAAGCGTACCGTCACCCGGACGGGATAGATATCACTCCGGATAAAATTATCGCCTGGAAGGATCTGGTACAATATCAAATTCACGACCCCGTGGCAGGGATAGTCCATCAAGCTCTCCAACAAAATAATCCATCATTGATTAAACGGGCCCCTAGAGAAATGGTAGCCTTGTTGATGAAGGAAATGAACAAGTTCGAACTAGATAACTGTCTACTGTATAGGGTAGTACCGTATCACAACCACCCGGATAGATGACAGTTATTCCTACCTAAGATTCTACAACCAATGGTCCTTCGAGCGTTGCATGATGATCACGGTCATCTTGAAATCGATAAAACCTTTGGGTTACTTCGTGAGAACTGCACTGTAGGCGGTGTACCTGCTGTATACAATGAAAAACTCTACGCACTCGGGCTGCGCCCACGGCTCATCTGAAAAGCTCAGAACCCATGGACCTGGTGTGTATGGACTTTCTTTGTTTCGAACCTGACACTCGAGGTATCGGAAATGTACTTGTGATCACAGATCACTACACTCGATATGCCCAAGCTTTTCCTACCAAAGACCAACGGGCTGTGACTGTAGCTAAAGTCTTATGGGAGAAGTATTTCATTCATTATGGGCTACCAAATCGATTGCATTCGGATCAAGGCCGGGACTTTGAAAGTAATCTTATACGAGAGTTGCTTAAGTTGCTGAGTAACACCAAGTCCCGGATGACCCCTTATCACCCAGAAGTGGACGCTATGCCTGAACGGTTCAACCGAACGCTGCTCGACATGCTCGGCACCCTGAAGGGCTCACAGAAGACTGAATGGAGTAAGCATGTAGAGACCTTGGTGCATGCTTATAATTGTACTCGCCATGAGTCCACTGGATATACGCCTTATTTTCTGATGTTTGGCCGAGACGTACAGTGGATGTACGTCTGCGGATATCTACCGATGGGGTATCCAACAGTATGCATTTCAAGTATGTGCAAAGGCTACAAGACAGTTTGCAGCAGGCATATAAGTTGGCAGAGAAAGCTGCGGCTCAATTAAAGAGGAGTAATAAGAGACGCTACGATCATAAAGTGCGGCATAAGGAAATTCGTCCGGGGGATGCTGTCCTTCTTCGCAATATGGGCGTTCCTGGGAAGCATAAACTGGCCGACCGTTGGAGAGATGGTGTATATGAGGTGGAGTCACAGATGCCTGGCCTCCCGGTGTATCGTGTACCGTATCAAAGACTTAGAAGGCCGGGTAAAGGTATGGCATAGAATTCATCTACTCCCTATACCTCAAGTAGGAGATGAAGAGCTGGAAATAGCAGCTGCTTCCCTGGATGGGGAGCCAAACTTAACAGAGGTTGGTCCAGACACTGTAAATAATACCAACTCTGAGGACTCAATGGAGGGAACCTCTCAAAGGGGCCTTCTGACTGCCGGGGCATCTCCCCAAGGAGCTACGGGTAAAGGGCCCTATGGTCAAACGCCAAATCAGGGGACTCCAGTGAGTCGGCTTTTAGATCCACAGAGCCCATGCTTTGTGCCTCAAAGAGACTGTGTTGAGACATTGGTCCCTTCAAGGGAAGAGACTGAGCTGCAAAATGAGGCTAATTACTCTCCAGAGGGAGTGACTGAAGAGCAGCTCCGCAGAAGCCACAGAGTTGGTCAACCTCCCATGAGAATGACTTATGATCAATTTGGGGCGCCCCATTATGAGGCTCAGCAGTGGGCTCACCGTAAAGTGAGATCTGTGATTGTAATGTTCAATGAAATGTATAATCTCATCTAGAATATACAATTGATAAGTTGTATTAATAGATATGCATTTTTATTGTGTAAAATGTGTGTTACAATTGGTATATGTTCACAAGCGGGGCCATTGGATTCCACTAGGGGGAGGATGTAGCCAGGTCCTCCGGTACCACCCCTTCTTACCCTGGTGCTAGTGGGAGCTGCCGGGGCGGCCGCATCACCGGGGACTCCCGGAGGTATTGGCTCAGGGCGCCGCCATGTTATGCGCGATTCGCGCCTGCGCAGTAGCGCGATAGTTGAGGCGGCCCCTACAGATAGAGTTGTGCATGCGCAGTGATACAGGAGAGGCGGCCATTTTAGATAGGAGCATCCCTAGCGGCGGCCATTACCAGGGAAGGCTCTGTGTGGGACTACAAGTCCCATGAGCCTCAGGGAGTTGGGATACCAGGTGGTCACAGCAGCCAATGGGGTTGTCAGAACTCTCTGCTCTCTGATTCTGAGACATTCCGCGCGCTGGAGAAAACAGGCAGTTGGTGCTGGAAGTGCAAGGGGAGAGTAGGTGCATATTGCAGGGGGTCAGTGACCCACTGCATAGGCCAGAATATTCCCCTAGGCCCCAGCGCAGGCCCTGAGTCACCACCAGCTTGTGGTACTGCAGCGAACAGCCCTAGATAGGGACTTTACACTTACTATAGTAGCAGTCAGGGACACAGCAATTCCCTGCGCTGCATGGTGATCTGCAGTTTGGGATCAAACTGCAGTATTGAGTCAAGTTTCGTGAGAGACGACGCTGGATCGTCAGATCCTTTTCGAAGTAACAGCTACCGGGTGCTAGAGCGCCCGGCAGGTGGTATAATAAGTGCACCAACACTAGTACCTGCAGGCCCTGAGTACACCTTTGGGGTGGGTTCTTTGGGGACACTAGGGGTTAAGTGACCAAGGAACTGGTCCAGTATGTTGGACATGGTGTGAGGTGCAAACGGTGGTGGGAGAGGGACACTTGTACAGTGGAGTGCATTCTGGACTATTGATGTATAGTTATATTCATCATAGAAGTGTATGTGTTCGCTATAGTTGTATTTGCCATATATGATATATGTTATATGCTGTTCAATGTCATATGCAATATATGTGTATTCATGCCACAAGTATATAGTAAATGTTACAGAGTTGTGGATTGTTATTATTATTCTTGTCCAGGGGAATCTCACATATCGGGGATCCTGGGCAAGTGGAGGTGCTGCCAAATTACTTATTGTTGCCCCAGGCTCCCAGTTAGCAGAGGCTCAGATCTCTGTGAGCCACAGGTATGTACAGCATCAGTAGACCCATATAGTTATAAGGAAAGAGGGCTACATATCAATCAAGTATTCTAAATGATGCCAGGTGTCAAAATTCAATTTAAATAATGCAATGCGTCATATGTATGAAGTCACAGAATACCCTTCATAAATACGATGCACATTGTATGAAGGGTTGTACTACTGTACTTTTTAGCACTAAAATAGGGAAGAACAAAAAAATGTAAAGTATGATCTTAGTACATAGGTCCCCGTGTGTCTAATGTGCCTGAAAACTATATTTCAGTTTAAGAAGTTGCCTACGTTAGTTTTAATACATACACACATGCACTTCCAGGGCCTCACCAGCCCGTAGTCCTACACTGAAAGTCACTCCCCCACCCCAGCTGAAATGACACCCCTGTGACGCCTAAAAACCACGGCGCTGCTCTGTAATGTGCAATCATAAGGAGACAAGAGGGCCCTTTGAGGCTGATTTATGGAAGCTTTCCGGACTTTTACTGCTAGTACAAAACGAAATGTTACCGTACACCTTATTTATCAAATGTTCTGTACTGTTTAGTATCTATTTTCCAGTTGTAGAGCTTGTAAAAAGCAGATAATTATCTCATACATATGCTGATTATGGTGGAGATTCACCTTCATCATATGTATAGGTCAAGAAGGAGGAGGAATAATTATGTAAAAGTACTTGGGATGATAAGATTGATCACCATTTCATGTATATGTATTGCCAGGGAAAAAAAATTGACTTTTTTTTTTTTACTGTGTGGGTTGCAGTACATTTTAACACGTTAATAAGTATTTCCTATTGGAAAAGTTGGCAAATCATTGCTTAACAGTAACAACTTGACTGTTGACATTGTATGAGTTTTAAACACAAGTTTTGTTGATATCATATTTTAACAATGCTTACTATGCTGAAAGAAATAATGAATAAGAACAGAATAGTGAATCAAGAGCAACACAGACAAACGGGACAGAAGTCAGATAGAATCCACATCCATAATTTTAATTACAAATAAAAACTATCATGAACCATATCCTGCAACGCTAAGCTTGGTATCTTCCTGTTCCTGCACTTCTGTTTTAATGGATGCAGTATAATAGGGAGCTGACCAGGGTACTACTGGTTTCACTGTGATCACATACTGTATCTTGATGCATCAGACCGTTTTGGCCCAGATCCTCAGAGCTCAGTAAACCCATTGCTCATAATGTTAAGTTATCAAAATCAGTAACGGACGTTACAGATGCAGCGGCCGTTATTGAAACAAATCACGGCGCCGTTTGTGTGCGCCGCTGTATTCCACGCAGCATGAACGCGGCCAATCGCCTTAGGTTTCCCTGCGCTTTTTGCGGTTGCTTTGTTTGAATTTCATGGATTCTGTTTCTTTGTGTGCAATGAAATTAATGAATTGTAATGTGTACAGGACTGTGCTACTGTGTCAATTTCAGGTGTTTAAAAGCCAGAACACTAAAATGCAATTTTCTGCACTCGCATCTTAAGGCGGTACGGTTGGAAGAAATCCCGCGCCATGACATCACCACGTGATTTGTTAAAATAATGGCCGCTGCATCTGTATGTTTGTATGGTTGTGTTCTTATTGGCATAGGCTTACCGCCATGTTAAGTTAGCACTGCCTCATGTTAGCTTCAAATCATATGACTCACATTACACCTGTCTTACCTAAAGGTGGCATTACCTCCCTCCAGACCCTGAAATATGAGTTTTGTTGGGGGAGAGAGAAGGGTGGGGGGAGAATGAGAGGCGGGTGGAGAAGAGAGGGGGTCAGAGCTTGGAGGGAAGGAGAGGAAGGGGGAAAGAAAATGGGGAGAGGATAAAATGGGGGTTGAAAGCGAAAGGGTGGAGAGAGCAAGTTTATAAAAAATATATATATATATTGTTTAGGCTGCAAAAAAAAAAAGTAAATATTTAAAGGACACCTTGGTCTACCGAAAATGCAGCATACGTACGTTGTGTTCTGTGTTATGTAGCGGCATTATTTGTTAGGTATAACACTTTTCTTCACATTTGTTGATACGGTAATGATTCAAAGAAATCAAATATCTTACAGATGTTTCAAATATTTGTAATTTAAGCATTGTGCATTTGATCAAATTCTCTGTTTTTAAGTCTGTATATGTAAGCGTGCCGTGGTGATTGTTCTTTACAGGGTAAGGCGACAATTCACCTTATTCTTCCTATTTATCCC
Source organism: Ascaphus truei (assembly GCF_040206685.1). Classification (NCBI taxonomy): domain Eukaryota; kingdom Metazoa; phylum Chordata; class Amphibia; order Anura; family Ascaphidae; genus Ascaphus; species Ascaphus truei. The sequence goes on along the minus strand of NC_134485.1, from coordinate 242,724,339 downwards.
TAAAACTACACCCCATATTACACATGTACTTTCTGGCCCATGCAGGGTAACAGCAATGATTAAGCTCAATGAGTCCTTTTAAGCAAAACATTACACACAGATATTCACACAGAAAACAACATTTTTTAATTAAACAATTTGTAGGATGATGTAAGTATTTTAAGTAACCGATAAAAAAAAAAATAAGTCTGCATATCTAAGCAGTTATTATTTGGCATATCAACATACCACACTTGTTTAAACTTTATTTTGCAGTGCAGCCTTTACACCCTTAAAAATGAAAAACAAGCATTGTGTAATGTGATAAATATATATATATATATATATATATATATATATATATATATATATATATATATATATATATATTATAACTGATTATTATTAAATATACCGCCACATACGGTAGTAATCATTTGTTATTATACAACATTATACATAGAACTAATAATAAAGACACAATGGATTCCTTATCCAGAGAACCTACAATTTTAGTTTTAATGCCTATGGCACAAGCAAATAATGTGATTTACCTAAGGTCACACACCATGAGAGTAAATAGCCGAGGCTGGTATTAAACCAACAAGCTTGTGTGTTTAACCACTACACTATCCCTCCTCCAAACATGAATAATATAACATGAGGTGAGATAGGAGGCAAAGTTGTACAAAACTGTTTACAACATGAACAGGCATACCTATTTACATATAATAACAATAATAATAATAATAATAATAATAATAGTTTTTCTTGTGTGGCACTGACAGTGTCTGCAGGTGAAAGCAGAAACATAACAGAGAATAGGGATGGTATGTCAGGTGTGCGCAAACTTTTCAGTCTGCACCCCCCTGCCTGCTCTCCCCCCCCCCCCTGCTTGCAGCCCCCTCCTTACCTTGTCTCCAGCATCAAATGATGCCGTGTTGCCATGGGGACGCATTGCCCGAAGCCACTGGAGACAAGGTAAGGGAAGTTACATTGGCCTTGCGCGATCCCCCAGCATTTAATTTAATGTGTGGGGCCTCTGTAAGCGCCGCGCCCTCCCCCCCCCCCCTAGAAAATCTCGGGGACCCACCCCTCAGTTTGTGCACCCCTGGCATAAGTTATGGTTTGTGGTGACAGTCTAGGACAATTAGCCATGATCATTCAGCCGTGGATGTTTCACCGCCAGGACATTTGGCTGCAGGGACAGTTCGCAGTCTCAGGTAATGTATCCCCTAACCGCTTACACTCAAATTCTTAACCTCTTATCCTAACAATTCAAACCTTAGCCTCTTATCCCAAAGACAAAACAGCCGGCAACTAAATGGCCACAGCCAACTGTGCCTCGACGGCGGAACGGCCCCAGCTAAATGGCCACTGCTAAGTCAATTTCCGTGTGGTCAAGAAAACTCTATTATTAAGGTCCGTGCTCCTGCTGCACAACCCACTAACACCTCCATCCCATGCTTTACATGACCGCCGGTGTGATATAAACAACATTGCTCTATCCCCAGAGTTCCAGATTCTATAGCACTTACAGTACTATAGAGACTATCCTACCAGCTAATTTATAGCATCCTCACATACTGTTTATTATATAATATTGGAAAGCAGACCAATTAAAACATTCTGATGTGTGTCTGAATGAAGATGAACCTTCCAATCATTTCATGAGGTTACTTTAACCTTAAGGTTAATTGAGCAGTTTCAGTTACATTATGCATTGTCACTATTTTTCTGAGGACACTATCTAAAGAAGACCGGTTTAAGCCTTTGCCTTTGTGTGATTGATAAGAAAGAATACGTGATACAGGTATATTGTGCGTTATATTAAAGTGCTTCTGCCGTTTTGCCTTTTTCCTGATTCTGTATTAAATGATATAATCACAATAAGAATGCACGGAATCCCCTTTGTTTTTCATTTGCCGGCTCCGTGACTATGCCTACAGCACTACCTCTTTGTTATTTCGAAGCTGCACCTTACTTTGTTTTTTTTTTATATTCCTGCAATCTTCCATAAATACTCGCACATTTCCCCCCAAACTTTGCAAGGACCAGCACCGGCACTGTTTGTGCTTTCACAGCCAGCATGTCGTCTGGAGTTGCCTGTAAAGGAACAGCAATCTCATCCTAATTAAAAATGTCCCCAGGCTAACTGTATAATGGTGCAGCCAGGACATTCTTTACCAACATCTCTGCTGAAGCTTTCTCTGTATCATTTTTCTCATCATGACACGTCTTAGAAAATGAAAAAAAAAAAGCATTTTTGCAGTTATTTTCTTTTTGTGCACAGATGCTCATTTGTACGCTGGGAACATCATGGGCTTTTCCATCTCCGTGTAATTTCTTAGCCTTTTGAATCTATGCCTTTTGTACATTGTAGACAGAAAATAGAACTAATACATACTGTACTGAAGCAGTAATCAGCTAAGGCACTCTCCAAAAGGGCAGATATAATTATTAGAAGCTACACCCTGAGAAAGGTGCTAAGGATTCCTTTCTGTTTCTTTGTTTCTCATGACTGGTTTTTTTTCCCCCTCTGACTCAAGCTGTCAACTTGCACAGTAGAGAGAATTTATCAAAGGCAGTGATGTTCTGTACATTTTTGCAAAGCATAAGTTACATTTTATATTGCTTTGCAAGGTTGTGTGACCTTTGCAGCCAAGCGTGTGGGCAGCCTGTTTCTGATGGGAAACGGTTTCAGTTTACTGAGTGAACTGCTGCGTGTTACATGTATATACAGGCGACTCATAATATTGTGGCAGCCACTCAACCCCATTCCACTGCAAGATGTCCATGTACCTGTTAAAGAGGCAATCCAGCCGTTTTTAATTACATTTTTAATATACTGTACAGGATTGAAGCAGGGGGTCTTCAGAGCTCAACCTCGTTAATTTAAGTTCTGGGGACCCACTGCTTCCGGAGATACAGACCTCGGTATGGGGTATCGGTAGCCACTGCAGGATTCACATTATGGTCGATTTTCAAAGCTACCGGATCCTGTGGGCCAATAGGAAGCCGTGACATCTTCCGGTCTGGCTTCCTATTGGTCCTTGTGAGGCGGGAGCTTTGCACTGCAGAAAAATACAGGAGATACCGGCACCCCATTCAGAGGTAAGTATCTCTGGAAGCAGGTTCAGCTGTGGAAACCTCCTGCTTCAATCCTGTATTAAAAAATGTCAAACAAAATGGCATGGATTGTGCCTTTAAGGTTCATGCCTTAAGGACTGGCTGCTATGTCTGCCTCTTATACCTTAATGTAACGAAACTAAGACAGCAATGACCATAATATGGATATAGTCCAAGAACTAGAACTGAATAAAAATTTCAAAGTATTAACAGACCCAAACAGTTAAAAGTGTAAATAAGACATTTAATGGGGCATCAATAAACCAAACTGACTTTTAGAAAGTGCTCTTATCTTATGAAATATGCTCTAGCTTTCCGAGAAAACATTTTAAGTGCACATGTTGTTATTGACCCTTATAATATGTTTTTGTATAGACATGTAGAAGGGAGGAAGGTGCACTCACATACTCAGTGGTAAACTGCCATGGGTGCTCTGAAAACCCTGACGTTGTGAGGTATAACATGTAGCTATTTGGAAAAAAAACAATGGCACTCTAGTGGACTTTGAAAATGTTTAAAAAGGTGATGGGGAACACGGATCAACGTTTCAGTCCATCATAAGACTGAAACGTCAATCCGTGTTCCCTATCACCTTTTAAAAAAAATGTTCAAAGTCTACTGAAGTGCCCTTGTTTTTTTCAATTAGCTATTTGTATAGACAAGGACAGTAATCAAAAAAAATTGGGGGCCCAGGAAAAATATGAGGAGCAGTCCCTCTTACGCTTATGCCCCCGGGGCCTAAAATGTGTAAAGAGACTAAGTGGGAAGACGAGAAGAGGGAAGACGGCAGTGTAGAAAACATAAAAGGGGCCTTAGGACAGACACAGACTCTAGACCGGGCCCGTCAAGCTCAAAATAGCTATAAATAAATTCTTAAGTCCGACTGCAAAACTTGGACCGCACCAGGAAAAAATAAAATAAATAGTCACTATGACCTACATGTTGTTCCAGCTCTCCCTTGTCGGAAGAGCGGGGCCAGGCCACATTGCGACACAAGTTTGACAGCCCTGCTCTAGATACGGTGGGACTGTAGCGTTAACTCCCTCACTCTGCAGGCAGGCAGAACACACCCTAGATATATGTCGCGCTAGGATGGGAACAATTAGCACCAGAGCAGGACTTTAAAAGGCAGGAAGTGGCTCCCTGTCAGTGCTACCTGTTGCAGAACCTGCAGAGATAGGTCAAGAGGCTGTGGGGACTGCCCTGAAGGGTGTACCTGGGAGCTACAGGACTCTGCAGCCACAAATGAGATTAGCCAGGAGTAAGTAAAGCTGCCCAGTGGTTGTGCCTCAGGAGTCTAAAATAAGGACAAGTTAGTCTGCTTTTGTTGCACTGCCTGTGAATCAACTATCCTTGAGTTTTCTTTAACTGGTAAGCAGGGTAGCTGTCCGGGACAGTTAGGTGAAAGATGTGTACTGTGTAGTTAGTGCTCAGAGAGGAGCTAGGCATTTTGTTTGATTGTTGCTTTGTTTGATACCTTTAAGAATAAACCTGCTTACAGATCCTTATACTTCTTGCCTTTAATGTGAGAGCAAATGTGGCTTAGTTGTCACAACACACATAAGAGTACAACACTCAGATACCAGTGACACTTAGTGATGGGTGGTCTATTGATTCTGAGAGCCTCTGAGTCACTAAGGCATTCAGACAGCAGACAATTGCATAATAATATAAGCAACTGCACAGCGTGGAGTGTGTGGATACAATTCAAATACATTTTTTCTGCACTTGGCAGTTGCTTATATTACACTCCAGTTCCCGCCCATGAGGAGGGCCTCTCCAAACCTATTGTTTCATTGTCATCTCTACATTATTCTCACATAATTGGAAGAAAGCTTCTGGATTTGCTCTCATTGGTGACAAGATCTTAACTGTCTTTTTGGGTGGATTGGAAATGCAGGTGTCCTGGGCTGGGCTCCTGGCCCCAGGCCCTTTGGCTCACCAGGTCAGCAGTCTTAGATTTTTCTCCCATCGGTGGGCTTTTGTATAGATGTGGTTGCTTGCAAGAGTGGTGGTTGGGGCCAAATATGATAAAATGAGTACTACAGATTAAATGGGAGGAAATGGGCAGGTGCCATGAGCTAATAGGAGTTGTAGTGTTTGTTAATACTATCACAATAATAAATGAATAGGCATATCCAGCACTATTTTGGGAGGGGAGGCGGGGGGAACCCACAGGAAATAAGCTTCAGTTATTATTACATATTAAAAAACATTCCATATAGTCATTTATGAAATTATTAGGAATGGTGCTAAACACTGACTGAATGACATTTGTTTAATTGAAAACTGAATTATTAATTTAAATATAAATGAACTTCTCTTTGCTTAAGGTTCTGGCATATTTCCCCTACAAAAAATATTATTGGGCAAGGAGGCTATGTCTCATCTCACACCGCAGAGATGTGCGATATATCATGGGCATGGAGCTTTCTGTATGTAATCCCTGTAGACTAATACACTGAAATCCTTATTTTGTTATCCATGTCTGCATACATTTTCCTGCCCCAAACAGATACCAAATTGACTTTGGCCTTGTCACCTTTCATCATAGCTCCTGTGCACGGAGTGTTGCCAGATCAGCAGCAAGCAGAATCATTATGCGGAGAATCATTTTAAAATGGAGCAAATTCGTTTTACGTATTGACAGTCTGTCGGGTCATTTTTCTCTTAGTCCTTTCATATAACTTATTTTCACTTTTTATTTTGCTGAGTAGCTTTAACATCGGGAATTATTGTGATTTGTCATCAATGGGTGGGTATCTACACTCTTACACTTTTTGTTGTGGTTTCAGTTTTGGATGTGGTTTTGGTTCTGGACTTTTACGAAATTATGGTCAAAAACTGAAAACATGTACAGTAGGAAAATGCCAAAATAGCATTATATCGCATAGAAATGCTTAAAGTACATATAAAATCATAAAAACAATGAGAAAGCCTGAGTAATATTATTGGAAAAAATGCAATATAATTAAAAAAGATATGACGGGAATCACCTAGAGATGGGCACTTGGCTTGATGTTCTAGTTTTGGTTCTAAATACGATTTGTGTTTTAAACATTCGAAGGGTTTTAGTAGAGATGGACAAATTTGTTTGTCGGATTTGGATCTGCAGCGGATCGTCCGGTTCCTTTTGGTCCGTTGATTTCTGTGGATCAATCTCAAAAAGGGTGATTCACGTTTAGTTGATTTTTTTATTATTATTACTAATACACTCCGCAACACGGTCACGGATTTTTAAGAATTCACCAACACGTTGCTGAATTTGCGGATTGGAATCTACAAATCCGGCATCGATTGTATCCAATGGCGGTTTTTGATGAATCTGCGCAAATTAAAAACAGACTAAATCCGCTTGTGGATTTTACACCGCGAAACGGATTTTTTTGGGGAAAAGGTGAGAAAATCCGGGAAACCTAATTGGCTGGATTCGCCCATCTCTAGATTTTAGTTTTGCATTTGGTTTTGCCTGGTTCTCATTTCTCACAAGCGGTTAATACTTCATAGGAAGTGTGTTAGTAGCAAAAAATAAATGTGGGTGGAAACACCCCAAAAAATATTATAATTGTCAATGTTTTTGCCTGTGAACAAATTGGCCCTTATTCACTAAGTGGGGCTATTCCATTAGACATCATCCGGCACCGGAAAACATCTTACAGTCCATTCACCTGAAATGGCTGGAATGTGTCTTCTTGCACCGGAATGTGTCTCATGGAATCACCACAATGGTAGATATGGGTCAATATGTTTCATTGCAACACACGTCAATGAAGCTCAAGCGTCATTTGGTTTCTCCAGATTTCATATTGCTTCCCATTTTGCAGTGGGGTGCAAGACGAGAAACGGTGTACCACATGGTGATCATCAGCTATGTAGTGAAAAGCACTACACTAAAAGCTGTTTAACATCACTTCATGGAAAGGGGTTGCATTAGATCAGGGGTGGCCAACTCCAGTCCTCAAGGGCCATCAACAGGTCAGGTTTTCAGGTTATCGACACAGTGATCATCATCATGTCTTTATTTAGTACCCCTCTGCAAAACAGGGACTAGGTCCGGGACTCGCTCCCACCAAAAGTGACATCGCTGGACCCTTACACCCGGTTAAAAAAATAAATATTTACAACAAAACAGAAAAATAAACATTAAACAAACTAGAATAACACAATTATGGAAAAGCTAGACGGAAAAGTCCTGCACTGGGTTCCAAGGTGAGCCAAACCCAGTGCATTCCAGACATATGGTGGTAAGGAGTTCCAGATCCTAGGAGCTACACTTGAAAAGGTTTGACTTCCCAAGGTTGGATGGTAAATCCTTGGGGATAGTAGTCGGGCTGATCCTTTTGACCTCAGAGCATATAGATATACCAGCTGATTGGGTAGTAAGGCGGTGGCGCAAGTACTCAGGGCCCAATTCGTGAAATACTATATACATCATAAGGCCAATTTTGTACTGAATACGTAAGGTCACAAGAAGCAAGTGCAGATTGTGGAGATAGGGTGTAATATGGTAAAAAACGACCAACACGCCAAAGCCGGCGAGCAGTCACGTTCTGCACTTGCTGGAGCCTCCTAATCAGCATAAGAGGCATTCCTGCATAAAGGGTATTTCCGCAGTCCAAAGGTGTTGTCACAAATTGAGAAGTGATTCCAGGTCAGGCTTTGAGAGAAGCGGACGTAATCCTCAGAGTATTCTTAGGTAATAAAATCCGGTTCCAACTGTAGTCAGAATTTGTGCTCGTATGTTCACGCTACAGTCAAACAGTACTCCTAGATTGTGCCCCGCTCACACAGGGTGAGCGGTTGCACAACACAACATGTCTCCAGATAATATCACCTAGAGTTCTTATGTACACATTAAACACCAAGGGAGGCAGTACGGAACTCTCAGGAACCCAACACGGGGCCAGGCTAACAGGCAATATACGTGGTCACCTATAATCACATGCTGGGTCCTGTCATTCAGGAAGGAGACAGTCCACTACAAAGTGGATTCCCTTATCCCTCCAAGACTCCTCAAGTGTCCCAACAGTATCCCATGGTCTTGAAGGCTGCTGACAAGTCCAACATGATAAGGACAGATAATCTGCCCCTGTCCATGCTAGGTGAAAATCATCAACGACACAAACCAGGGCCGTCTCTGTTCCATACCACATACGAGTACACAACTGAGTTTAGTCGAAGAAACCATGGTTTTCAAGACAGGATTCCCACTTAGAGCAGTTTACCTTTTCCAACACTTTCCCCAAGAAGCAGGGAGATTTGATGGTAGATGGAAAGCTGGTCGACATCCAGCTTTGTCACCACCGGGACCATGGGATCAAATGACTCTGAGAGGACCCAGGTGGACATGGGCCAGGCTGCCCTATCATTATGACTGAGCCAATGATTGAGCCACCTGTGCCGAAGCAGGGATATCCTGAAAATCTGACTTGTTGGTGGCCCTTGAGGACTGTAGTTGGCTACCCACTGACTCTCTATGATAGTCAAAGCTATAAAAACAGAATAAAAAAATTAAGAACTAGAAAGGGATAAAAACAACTTGAAATCAATGAACAGCACTGCGTTGTAAAAAAAACAAAAAAAACATTATACATAGCATTCGTGACCTCCATTGTTCAATTTCTCTCTTTTTCTAAGGGAATAAAGAATCCCAAGGAACCTAATTTTGATGTTATTCTAAGAAATGTTCTGAAAACATTCTGTGCAGGCCGAGAAGGAAAAATGTACCTTGAAGCATCTGGGACATTGTCCAGAGTGTAAGTTTACAATAGTATAATCTTATTATCTAGTACTGAACCAAATCTGGTAAGACTCGGTGCAGGAGTTTGAGTTATTTATCCCAACAAAAAGACAACATTTGTGAAAAAAGAAAATTCGGTATCTCAAAATCTATGACTCTGAGGGCTTTGCGAACAATTTAGACCAATAATATCAACATAATGCCAGATTTCATTGATAGTGTGTTTTCCAGAAAATGAAAATAAGGTTTTCAACAGTAACTGTTTCAATGTGGACGTGCAGTTCAACTCCCGTTTAACTGCTTGTCTGCCAGACAACGTAATACTACACACAACAATAATTACATTCCATTGCTCATTTGAAAGCATATTTTAGAAGAAATTATGACTATTAAATTAATTAAAGACTAGCCAAACTAATTAGCTTAACATTATTTTTTGTTTGCTGCTATCTCATTGAGTTTTTGTACGCAGGAAAAAATGACTGTCCTGCATAATACAGCCGATGTTATAAATGATGAAATCAGCAGTAACACCTAAACAGCATAAGGAAACAGATGGGAAAACCTTCTTCTAGAGATCACTGCATGTTCTATGAGAGAATAGTTTTCTGGACATGCTTTGAGTGACAAGTCCACATCTGAATTACAACGAGCTCTCTAACACTTTTCCATTAAGGATGTTGACATTTCATATCTACCTTAAAAATACTGATACCGGTTTATTGCATTCATATATTATATAAAGTACACACCAAGGTGGGTAATTCAAGTCAAATCGATCAGATGAATGCTTCAGAGAAAGTAGCTGTTTTTGCATCTGCAGAATTTCTGAGAAATGTTCCCAAAACTTTCTGTGTTGTTTGCGAATTTTTGTAACAGATGGCGTATTATTTCCAGAGAATTCATGTAAAGGGCTAACAATCTAATTTTGGTAGAAGGACTTCCAGTTATCATTGGGCACCTAATGGAGAGGTATTTTAATGCAAGTTGCATCTTGTTAGAAAAAGTGTTACCCAACAGCGCTAGTGAAATGCAAATAAACACAATATAAAGTGTTAATACGACAACCAAAATCAGTGTCCAATACTACCAGAAAGTCCTTGGTAGAATTAACAGATAAGTCCAACCATACGATGACTCCAAAGAGGATCAATTCGGGGGATGCCACATATGTGGAAAGAAAAAACAGAGCAATATAGTGCAACACTGTTGGTAAACCAGACAGATGAGCAAATGAATAGGGATAGTTAAGTTGCATCTTGTTGATACACATTAACAAACAAGTACAAAGTTAAAATATTATTGTTGTGTAGTTCATCTAGAAGTTCTGATAGCTGGGCAAGAAATAAACTAAGTAACAATGATCTGGTTGAAAGGCATCTCAAACTATGACACATCTGTATGTTTTTGTAAAAGAAGAATTCAAGGTTAATATTGTGTGGAGGTGTTTGAATCCGAATATCCAGTACATATTGGTAGATCAGTGTGGCAGTCAAGAATGCTAAAGGAATCTGCATTTCCACAGGTATCAGAACGTCTTGCTCAGGTACTACAAATAACCATAACAGATTTACTTACTTATTTAGCCACAATTTCATCATTATTTTGGCCTTTGTTTTAAATTTTATTTACAGTAGTTTCTAGTTTCTTCTTTCATGTGTGAGTTTAATTTTTAAAAGGTTAAACAAAGGTTGGTGAATATATTTCAATTTTAAATCTTCCTGGTAATATTTTCTTTTTGTCACAAACTATATCATGGTCTACTACAGCGTAGATATATATATCTATATATATATATATATATATATATAGTGGAAGGACGGCCTCGTGATAGTCAGTAAGTGTCCACGCAGTGTATTTTTGGCCTTAAATGCTCAAGTGATTTTTATCAAAAACATCGTAATTTACAATGTCCCTTTAAGGCAAAACAAAAATCATAAAAATAAAGCCTACTCCAAAGTAGCAGAGCAAGACAAGACCATGCAGGTGAGCCCCTCGACAGAGTGCTGGAGCTCCTCGCCTCATTACGGATAAGAGAGGTGTCGAGAGATGATGCTTGGCCCGATCGAGGGGAAAGGCCCAGGGGGCCCCCAGGACAGAAAAGCCCTCTAGATGGGGAATGAATACAAGAGGATCCCCCGCTCTGATGGACATTCTCCTTGACTTATGATATAGGTGTGGCGAAGAGGGACACTATGCCAAGCACTGTAGAAAATGAGAAAATCTGCAATATGTGAATAAGAGATTCACCTAGTCTTAGTCTAACAAGGGAAATTAAAAAGGGACCCAGTGAAGGAGCATACTGCACACCACATAAAGCAAGGCTCTGCAAAGACTATTCCTACTAACAGACCGGAACGATCCCACCTGCCTAGAGGCCTCCTTGGTCCATCGGCCCAGTGGAAGCAAAGATAGAGGGGAAGAAATGGGACATCCTTTTGGATAATGGATTACATGTAGCCATTATCTTTAACAGGAAAGACGATCCAGGGCTCCACGGGGTTTTAGCAAAAGAATGTATTCATAATACACAACGTTTTGGCCTTACTTAGGCCTTTGTCAAGTGACTTGTAATGAGTCTCATTACCAGTCACTTGACAAAGGCCGAAACTTTGGGTATTATGAATAAATTATTTTGCTAAAAACCCGTGGAGCCCTGGATCATCTTTCCTTTTGCTGTATACTTGGATTGCTGCAGATAGGCCATCCTTGAACCAGGAGCTCCGGCATTGTGCGCAAGTATCGCATTTCTTGCATTTATTTGCACTGTTTTGGTGTGCTACATATCCACATACCTTTGCCATTATCTTTAAGCCATGGTACTATAAACACCTGCCATTGGAGGGGTTTGTTATGTGGGGTCTCAGTGATGCAAGATACCCATACCTGGGGTATGTAGTGGGAAAAGTAGAATTCCCAAAAAAGATTAAGGGAGTATCGGGACCCATGACGATGGTTGCCCTAATGTCTGGAAGTTCGAAGTAAGGAGGAAACTGGAGCCATAATCAGGACCAATATCCCAATATCTTTGGGCACCACTGTGAGGGGTCCCCCGGGGAAGTCAGAAGATGGATCCACGTCCAGTCAGGATACCCCATAACAATATACAGAAGATAAATGGAAAGGTGACCCTTCTGCGGGACATAGAAGGGCCCATGATTATGATTGATAGTCCCCCTCATGGAGAATATCCAGGAGGACTGTTTGTAAAGAGTGCGGTGCTGTCAGTACCCATGAAGAAGATATAGAGGGTAATGATAGAAGTAACGAACGAGACCGCACATGGTGTGCTGGTATGAAGAGGCACTGTGGTGGCCCACCTGTACAGTGCTGAAGTAATGGACCTGATTTCGGGACTCCGTCTGGTGTTACAGCGCTGGTCAGCGCATCAATTCACTCTCTCTCCCATATATCTATCTATCTATCTATCTATCTATCTATCTATCTATCTATCTATCTATCTATCTATCTATCTATCTATCTATAAGATAGATAGATAGATAGATAGATAGATAGATAGATAGATAGATAGATAGATAGATAGATAGATAGATATATATATTATATATATCCATCCAGGACCCTTAAAACAATAGGAGGGGTGGGCAGGAACCCCCACCCTAACACGCTGTTCCCGTCTAGGTGGTTTTTCCATCCCCCCTTCTCTATACTTAAACACTAGCCCAAATAGCTATACTGTACATGCCTCTCCTTGCACCAATTAATCAAAGCAAGCCCCTAACAACCTTTTTAGACATCCCCTACAGGTCACGAACCCTCTCCAACCCATTTTGCTAGAGAAGTCTGCTGTGTGGTTCAAGGTTTTTTTTCTGTAAAAAAGGTACTACTTTATGTGCTGCTTACCGTGCACCATACTGTAATTGTGAAGCACTTTGAGTCCAATTGGGAAGAAAAGTAGTATTTGAAATAAGCTATTATTAGTGTGAAGCTCCTGTAAAGCGTGTTAATACATACAGCTGCAACGGCCGTTATTCAAACAAATCACTGCGACGATTTTGTGTGCGCTGCTGTACTCCACGCAGCATGGACGCGGCCAATCGCCTCAGGCACCCGTGCTTATCGCGATTGCTTTGTTGAATTTCCTGGATTCTGTTTCTTTGGGGGCAATGAAATGAATGAATTGCAATGTGTACTGTGCAACTGTGCTACTGTGTCAATTTAAGGTGTTTAAAAACCAGAACTCTAAAATGCCATTTTCTGCACTCACTGCACTCGCGTCTTAAGGCGGTAAGGTTGAAAGAGATCGCGCGTCATGACATCGGTATTCCGATGTACACAACGCGTGATTTGTTTGAATAATGGCTGCTGCAGCTGTATGAAACCTAATGCTTATTCTTGCAGATGCATCAAATATAGGAAATGTCTGGGTCTCTACTGTACATTCTATACCATTCTGTTTGGCACAAAGTTCTATGCCACCTCAGACTTGATTTTTGATGTAACAAAATGAACAAAATAACAGCCCAGCTCACAGCCTGCATTGCTCGTTATAATCACTCCCAAATAGCAAGCTGATACTGTGATAAACAAAAGGGGTAGGACAGTTTCATTTGATAATGAAAAGAAGCAACACAGGTAAAAAAAAAACATTTTTTCGTAGCAAGAATTACATTTTAGGGTAACATCATTTTTTGATAAAACAAATTATTTTTTGCATTGTGTGTGCAGTGATGTTTGGCTCAAAGACCTTTTACCTGCCCATGTTTTTGCTATGGTACTGAAGAAGGTAGTCACTTGAGTTCCATGTAGCAGCTGTATCTATTCTCTGGAGAACTCATTAGTGCCCATGGCTGAAGCAAAGGCCGCATATATTGGAATCTTATTATCTCTCATATTTACAAAGCCCAACATAGGCTTGCTGTGATTCACTGTACCAAGTAAATAAAAGTATCTTCAATTCCCTGGGTAAGTCAAAACATAGATGTCCTGCATGCAAGCTGGAGCATTACACAAAATCATTTAGCATGAAGCCACAGATATTCTAGTTTTGTAATAAAGCATGTGGAAAAGTAATTATGCTGCTGGTAACGTTTATTAAGATTTTGTCGACATAAATATAATGTGAGCGATGGGCAATGTGCGTAGCATCCTGCGTGCCTGTACAACTGTGTAATACGTGCCTTTAAATGAAGATCTTCTCCTACAATTCATTTTACATAAAATACTTATGTTATCCAACATACATAGAATCTGAATTTTGGAAACAATATAAACAACTGCTATATACTGCCAGTGGGAAAATAGTTTTACAAAAATCTAAAAAAAAATAATAATTCCAACTGCATGAGAATGGGGGCATAATATTTGTAATTATTTTTCTAGTGTTTGAAACAAACTTCAGTACTCATTATAATACATAATTACTATATGTGCGTACATTTTGATTACATACTTACTGCACATTTGTGCATACTGTATCAAACTTGTTGTAGGCACTGTACACACGTGTGTGTATAAATATACTTTTGTGTGTGTATATATATATAGCAACTGTAAATATTACTGTATGCTCATTTGCATGTCTTAGACAGATCTGCAACCCTGTCTTTCCCCATTATCGCCCAGCATACAGCGTTTCCACTGCAGCAAGGGATTCTGGGTAATGACATGCAAATGGGCACTCAGTGCCACCTTTTGTCTCAAGCTCGTATTACACAAGCAAATCCTCAAGCCAATGCATGCTGTTTTAAACACAGCTTTTAGACAGAGGCTGGGATGAGATGCAAAGCCATTAAACCCACTCACAGACATGTTTCAACCTTTTTTTTTTTTTTTTAATTTATTTTTTATTTATTCCTTACATTGCCAAAAAAAACACAAAACACCACAATACCTAAGCATGAATTACTTCCCATGTCCTACACTAAGCTTTTCGTACATTCTCCAAAACATATATTAACTTTTCAGAAGGGGGAAAAAAAAACATAACTTTACGAAAAAACCCTATAACCAAAACATCATACAAAGATAAGAACCATATACTTCAAGATTCTTTCATCTAAAAACAAAAACCCCTTTTCTACTCTCAAGTGATGCGATCATACAGCGTTTCCACTGCAGCAAGGGATTCTGGGAAATGACATGCAAATGAGCACTCAGCGCCACCTTTTGTCTCAATCTCGTATTACACAAGCAAATCCTCAAGCCAATGCATGCTGTTTTAAACACAGCTTTTAGACAGAGGCTGGGATGAGATGCAAAGCCATTAAACCCACGCACAGACATGTTTCAACCTTGATGGGTGTCATCAGTGTGAGGTTGGTTGTAATGGCTAAGCTGGTTTTGAGACTATAGACTAGATAATCACCACAATTATTAAGGTTATGGTGGATAAAAAATACGAGCTTGAGACAAAAGGTGGCACTGAGTGCTCATTTGCATGTCATTTCCCAGAATCCCTTGCTGCAGTGGAAGCTCTGTATGCTGGGCGATAATGGGGAAAGACAGGGTTGCAGACCTGTCTAAGACATGCAAATGAGCATACAGTAATATTTACAGTTGCTTAATGCTTTACTGTGGAGGGTTTTTGTCACTTTTTTTTACCCACCATAACCTTAATAATTGTGGTGATTACCTAGTCTATAATCTCAAAACCAGCTTAGCCATTACAACCAACCCCACACTGATGAGACCCATTAAGGTCGAAACAGCTGTGTAGCTGAGACTGTGTCCCCTTGGCCTTGAGTCATCATCCCTTCGGGGACTAAAGACTCCTGCTGCTTTTGGGGGGGCACGCTATCTCAAGCTGAGAGGAGTGATCCTGAGCGAGCGGTTCTGAGCGAGCAGATGCGGAAGTGAGGGGTCGGCGCCTTTGCCTGGTGGGATCGCCCGAAAGGGCTTAACCCACCTGCTGCAATTAGGGTGCCGCACCTGAGCTTATTCAAGGCGGACGATGGCTTTCGGTGGGATGAGGAAAACAGTCCAGTTCCTGGTCGAGGAAGCTGAGAGAGACCGCGTGAGACTGCAACATGTGGTGGAGAAAGTCCTTGGAGAGATGCTGGAGCTGGACGAGACGAAGGTGTACTGCCTCCAAGACTTCCCGAGGCAGGGCATTTATGACCTGACCCTGAATACAGATGCGGATTGCTGGAACATCTATGAACTGTGCCGTGAGAGGAAAGAGGATCCAAGGCTGTTGGGAATCAGCATGGCCCCGAGCTTTATGCTGGAGGACAAGCAGCTTATTGTACAAATGTATAACCCTTTTGTACAGAAGGAAGACATTGTGTGTTTCCTGAGGAGATATTGTTCTCTGGTAAGGGGCGGAGAAATGTTAAGAAACGCTTATGGCTTTTTTAACGGAAAACGGCATTTTTGGGTGCGTTTTAAGCCTGACCCAGAACGAGGAGGAGTAATGCAATCGCCTGAAAGTTTTGCCATTGGTGGGGAAAGGGGCTTCTTAAACTACCCTGGCCAGCCTGTTTATTGCAGGAATTGTCACAAATATGGACATACCAAGGAGGAGTGTGACAAAGTTGGGAGTGTATGCCGCAATTGCGGAGAAGAAGGACACACAGCAATGGCTTGTCGAGTCCCAAAAAAGTGCGACTTGTGTGGGGAACGTGGACATTTTGCACGGCAGTGCACAAAAAGAAAATCTTACGCCCAGGCGGCAAGGGATAGTGAGCCTGGAGATACCGCAGAGTTTGTTGGACTGATCTTTGGGAAGGGACAGACGGAAGAGGGAAGGATGGACTTACAGGAGGGGGGGATCTCAGAAGTGGAGGAAACCTCTGAGTTTCTACAAAGAGAAACTTCAGGAGAAGAAATTGAAGAAACTTTGGCGGGTTCTATAAGCGATATCTTGGAGAAAATAGAGGAATATCTCTTCCTGGACTCCTTGGCCCAGAAACCGGAGGGGGGGGGGGAGGGAGGAGATGGGAGCAGTCCATCAGAAAGATGCAGGGGAGGGAGAAATACGGTCATTGAGTGTGGTGGAACCTAGCTGGGCGGAAAATATGGAGTTTCAAGATGCACAGAGGGGGAGGGAAGGTCCCCAAGATGTCTTGGAGGAGGAAATGGAAATAGGAGGAAAAAAAGCTCAAAAGCGTAAACATCTGCAAGGGATAGAACCAAAGGAAGATAAGGATAGCCAGAGTAAAGTGGAGCCTAGAGAGGAAGGTGTAGAGGGTAAAGTTGTAAAAGTATCAGGGAAAGTAACCCTAAAAGAGAAGATGGAACATTTTGAGGACGCAGTGGGAGATGTTCTATTTTGGGTTGGTATTTCGGAAGCAGCATGGGGGGAGTAGTGAGGAACAGATAATAGAAAGATTAGAAAAAATGATGTACCAAAGAAAACAGCTGACAAAAGAGCAATATGAAGAACTAAAAAAGGAGCATGTGCAGTGGGTTAAAATAAAAGAGGCTAGGGGAGAGGTGAGGGAGAAGGAGAGAAGTGAGAGCAATAGCTCATCCTCACAAAGTCAGATAAACGTGGAGGGAACTAAAAAACAGAGAAGTGTAAGTGGAGTAAGTGGGAATGAAAGTGAAGAAAAGGCAGGCCAAAAAGGGATTGCTCAGGCAAGAGAGGCAAATTCAGCGGGAGATAGTAAGGGGAAAGTGGTTGAGATAGATACAGAAAAGAGGGAGAAAGTAAGCAGAAGTGAGAGTGAAGGAGAAGTAGGGAAGAGGACAGTTGTTGGAAAGAAAGAACCAAAGAAAAAGGAGGACTCAGGAGGGGAGGTGAAAGCATCTGAACATAAGGTAATGGGGGAAAGTAGGAGTGAGAGTGGAAGTGGAGAGAATAGGGAAAGTAAAGGGTGTCAGGGACAGAGAGTAAGAGCAGTGGAAACAGAGCATACTGTATGAGGAAGTATAGGGAAGGACTTGGTTTCGCTACATTAGAGCAATTTTATGAATTTATAAAGGGCATTGCACAGAGCAATGCAAAGGCACAGGGTATGTTAGAGCAAGTAGAAAGAATCCTTAAAGACAGGGAAATACAGAAAGTATAAAATGTAATGTTTCAGGTGGTTGTTTTTGTGTTTCCTTTTGAAAGTTACTTAGTATGAAATGGAATTTTTTTTTTATTTTTTATTTTTTTTTGCCGTTGTGTTGTTTTTTTGTCTTGGCAATATAAGAAATGTGTATATAAAAAAAAAAAAAAGTTGAAACATGTCTGTGTGGGAAGTGTGTTGCTCTGCGCTAATGGTGGCACTGTATGGGATCCCTCTTGCAGCCTTTAGTCTGGGGGGGTTCCACACATCCCCTATAAGAGTGAGCTCCCACAAGGGGGGCTCACAGACAAGAAAAACAAATGACAGACAGGCGCACTAAGGGGTATGAACACTTTATTAATAAAATAGGACAGTGGGCACAAGCATCCACTGAGGGGTTAAAACAAATATATATCAACAAAGATCATTAAAATGACTGGTTATACACTAATATAATTGGTGAATAGCACCGGGTCTACACAGGATCTCGCTAGTACTGCAGAAAGGGTCCGGACCAGACTGAGTACTTACCCTGCTAGATGCGTGAGGACCCGCTTCCACCGGCTGCAAAATCTCCACGAGGACTGCCGCCACGTGACCTCTACGCGTTTCGCACGTAGTGCTTCGTCAGGAGATCACGTGATAGCACTGTCCCCGGAGTTTATATGCAGAGCAGCAGCCAATGGATCTAACGTCATTAGGAAGAGTGAAGGCACATGTAAATACAACAGAGTGAAAATGGAGTCCCATACAGCATGTTTAAGTAATTAAGTAGTTAGTTAATTAAATAAATAAAACCCCATTCTGGGATGGAGTGATGATATATAGGTCCCAGATTTAACTTTGAGTTGACCTATTACCCGATAAAATAAGTCACTTCTAACC
The DNA here is from genome assembly GCF_040206685.1 of Ascaphus truei. Taxonomy (NCBI): domain Eukaryota; kingdom Metazoa; phylum Chordata; class Amphibia; order Anura; family Ascaphidae; genus Ascaphus; species Ascaphus truei. The sequence continues at coordinate 242,705,649 of NC_134485.1, read as the reverse complement.
ATATATTACCATACCCCCGTTTAGATCTAAACATACAATCATACACACATATTAAAATAATGTCAAATATATTTAATTTTTTTTAAAAGAAACAGATTGTCCACAGAATTCATAAAAATTGATTAGATCACATAGAGGAACCCCAAGTATTCACCTAACAATTTATTCTTTCAGGAAGGGAACCAATTCTATATAATCATTTAAACCATGTGGGAATCTAGTTTGCATGGTATTATCCAGAATTGTTCCCTTCTACTCAAGTGTAAATCTCTGTTGCCCAAGCGCTGATTAGCAGGGACAACTTCAATGCCCATAAATGAAATGCCACTCGGGTCACACTGGTGACTATCATAAAAGTGCTTTAAAAGGTAGGTTAGGGGCATCTGTTTATCTATTAATTTGTGCACATTTTTAATGTTCCTCATATGTTCCATTACCCGCACCTTCATACACCGTTTTGTTTTGCCGATGTATTGTAACCCACATTTGCACTGGAGTACATACACTACATAAGCAGTGGAGCAATTTATAAAATGATTAATTTTAAAACTCCGTTTTGTGGTAAAAGAAACAACCTCTTTCTTATTCAATAAATTAGTACATATCTTGCATTTACTACATTTATAGTTGCCCTTTAGATCTAGATAGGATCTTAATGTGCCCTTGTTACTGGAAACAGACTTTAGTTGACTAGGGGCTATTAGTCCTTTTAAATTTTGAGCTTTTTTATATACGATCTTAGGTTTCAACGACATTCCGACAATCAACACAGGGTCCAAGGATAGAACCCTCCAGTGTTTAGCAATAGCTGATTGTATGGCCTTATGTTTGTCATTGAAGTGTGTAATAAACACTGGGAATTTATCACTTTGTGTTGGGTCATCATGTTTTACTCCCTCTTTTATTGGTACAAGCTCAGTCATAGCCTCTAAATTCTGGTTAACAACCCCCTTTTAAAAGTCAAATCTCTTTGTTCTTTTTTTCTTATTTTTTAATAAGTTTGTTCTTTTAACGAGATTGACTTTGTCAATAGCACGATTAATCAGAAGCTTATCATAATCTTTCTGTATAAATCTTTCCTTCAGAAAGAGTACCTGATCTTGGAATTGCTCATCATTGGTACAATTCCTCTTGAGTCGTGCGAATTGATTGAAAGGGATATTGGTGATCCAGGGTTTAAAATGGCAACTAGAAGGATGAATGTAAGAATTCACATTAGTATCCTTGAAATATGTTTTTGTACAGATTTGTACAGATTTCACTGTTGGGGAAAACAGTGAAACCTCAGTGCATTACTTGGACCTTGAAATTACTATTGAATCAGAGCTGAGGTGAGGAGACGGTCTCCAACCGCCAGGATGGCGAATCCTCACACTTTGGATCCTGGGGGGTTCAATGATTGTATGGATACCAGTACCTTGGTCTGATTCTGTGTGTTGGTCTCTCCTTTCTGTCCTGGTTTTTCTGCCTATGCGAGTATCTGCACATAGGTGTATATATTATATATGTGAACACATTCATGTATGCATGTATATAGATGCTTGGCAATCATTTTCTCCTGCGTCCACACCTCTATTTTGTTCACCTAACATCCATTTTATGATATTTTAAATCCCTTTATGGGTTTTATGGTTGTATTTTCATTTCACATTTTTCACTGACCATTCTTTTCATTTCTAGTATCTATTCATACATTCACTACATGCTTTTCATGTAGACTACTTATTGTAATATTATATCACATACCTTATATTACACAATATATACATATTTATTCACTAGTTTAGTTATATACACATTCAAATTCATTATTATTATTATTTACATCTTAATACACGTATATTCACTCAATCACATTCACTCACATAGTATTTGTTATAATACACCATTATCTGCACGATATTAATATACCTATTGTGGCAGGATGGCCGAGGTAAGTGAGGAGACAACACGTCTTTTCCGGTGAAATAATGCTGTTGGGTTTATTTGTCCAAAAACGGTAACTAAACAATGGGTACACTGTCCCTTTAAAATTGAAATGAAGCCAAAACCTAACCCCGGTCGGGGTACTAGCTAAACAAAAGTGGAGGCTAACTATCTGGCTGGCTAGCTAACCTATTCCAGCCCAATAAAGTACAGCAAATGCAGTTGGCTCCTTACCTGGGAGCTTTATTCTTCCCTCTTGGGACAGGATCGCTTTGGGCAGCTTGTGTCTGTCTTAACACTTCTCTGTCTTCCCTCTATGCCTCAGAGAGAGAGACTGCCGCCCCAGAGGCATTTCCTCTTCCTGTTTTTAAAGCAGGTAAAGGAGCTTTATTCAAATCACCTGTGGTCTGCTTGACAAGCTGAGTTAACCCCTCGTTTACTGGATAGCATGCATACTGCCATCTCCTATTCACATACACGGAGTCAATGACCCTATCACATATCCCCCTTCCCAGCGTAACGTTACTGAGTGAAGCGGCCCGTGCACCGAGACTGTGCACCCTAGAGAGTGCATCAGCATTACCGTGCAGTATGCCTGGCCGATGTTGGATCGTAAAGTTAAAAGGTTGCAACGATAGGAACCAACGGGTAACTCTCGAGTTCTTTTCTTTATTTCTGTGCATCCACTGTAGTGGTGCATGATCTGTTACGAGTGTAAAAGATCTGCCTAAAAGGTAATATTTCAATGTGTCTGTTGCCCACTTTACGGCCAAACACTCTTTTTCTACTGTGGCGTATCTTTGTTCGCGGGGACACAATTTGCGACTTAAATAGAGGACCGGGTGTTCCTCTTCTCCTACAAACTGGGACAGTACTGCCCCGAGACCTACTTCGGAGGCGTCCGTTTGTAAAAAAAAAACTCCTTTTTAAAGTCCGGGGCTACCAAGACTGGGTGACTACAGAGCGTTGTGCGTAGGTCTACAAATGCGGTCTCCGCATTACTGTTCCGTTTTACAACATCAGGTGCCTTTGCCTTTACTAGATCTGAAAGCTGTGCAGCCCGGGTTGCAAAATGGGGTATAAATCGCCTGTAGTAACCTACAATGCCCAGAAACGTCCTAACCTGTTTCTTTTTTAGGGGACGGGGCCAACTCTCAATGGCTTCAACTTTATTGAGCTGGGGTTTTACTGTCCCCCTTCCCACAACATAGCCAAGATATTTTGCCTCTGCTAGGCCGACTGAACATTTAGCTGGATTGGCTGTAAGACCCGCCTCCCGAAAGGTTCTTAACACTGCTTCAACCTTTCCTAGATGTGAGTCCCAATCTGGACTATGAATTACCACATCGTCTAAGTACGCTGAGGCGTAGTTCGAGTGTGGGTGTAGCAATTTATTCATCAACCTTTGGAAGGTTGCAGGTGCCCCATGAAGACCAAAGGGTAAAACAGTATACTGAAATAGACCATCAGGTGTGGAGAAGGCCGTTTTCTCTTTTGCTGACCTTGTTAAGGGGATTTGCCAATAACCCTTTGTAAGATCTAAAGTGGTTAGAAAACGAGCCCTCGCCAACTTCTCAATTAACTCGTCTACCCGTGGCATAGGATAGGCATCAAACTTCGAGACTTCATTTACCTTTCTAAAGTCGTTACAGAACCGTATTGTCCCATCTGGCTTAGGTACCAAGACAATAGGGCTGGACCATTGACTATGGGACTCCTCAATTATGCCTAGATCTAACATTTTCTTTACCTCCGACTGAATAGCCCCTCTTCTAGCTTCTGGGATTCTATAAGGTCTTATCTTAATGACTACCCCTGGCTTGGTGATGATGATATGAGAAATCATCCTAGTTTTCCCTGGTACGCTGGAAAAGACATCTCTGTTCCTTTTCACCAAATCTACAGCTTCTTTGTGTTGTTCAGGTGTAAGTTCTGCCGATATTTGAACAAGTGGTTCCTCCCCTTTCCTGGATTCGTTAGCTACTACCGACAGGCATACCTCTCTATCCTTCCAGGATTTTAATAGATTTATGTGATAGATTTGCTCTACCTTCCTCCGGTCTGGCTGTCGAATTTTATAATTCACAGGGCCGACCTGTTCTAGAACCTCATATGGCCCCTGCCAATGTGATAACAGCTTGCTTTCGGCCGTGGGAACAAGGACCATTACTCGGTCCCCTGGTCGGAAGTTACGAACCGTAGCCTGTCTGTTGTAAAGGTTCCGTTGGGCTCTCTGTGCCTCTTCTAGATGCTGTCTGACCATGGGGGTAATATGCGCAATACGGTCTTTCAAATCTTCCACAAATTGGACGACATTTTTCCCTGGCACAGCTTGTTGCTCCCACTCTTCTTTGAGGCTATCCAGAATCCCTCTTGGGCGTCTCCCATACAGGAGTTCAAATGGGGAAAACCCCGTAGAGGCCTGTGGTACCTCTCGGATAGCAAACAAGAGATAAGGCAACAAGGTGTCCCAGTTCTTCCCATCACTAGCGACTACCTTTCTCAACATCATCTTCAACGTCTTATTGAATCGTTCTACCAGTCCGTCCGTTTGTGGATGGTACACAGAGGTTCTTAGGGACTGTATTTTTAGCTCTACACATAAGTCTCGCATAAGTTTAGATGTAAACGGGGTACCCTGATCTGTCAGAATTTCTTGCGGTATCCCGAGTCGGGAGAACACCTGTAACAATTCCTAAGCTATAGCTTTGGAGGAAGTGTTACATAAAGGTAGTGCCTCTGGATATCGAGTGGCATAGTCTAGGATCACCAGAATGTACTGATGACCCTTGGCAGATTTCTCCAAGGGACCCACTATATCCATGGCAATCCTCTCAAATGGGACCTCAATAATAGGCATAGGGATCAATGGGGCCCTCAAACGTGGTCGGGGGGCTGTCAACTGACACTCGGGACAAGAGGCACAGAATCTCTTTACTGCATTATATATCCCTGACCAGTAAAACCTTTTTAGGATTCTTTGCTGTGTCTTCTCTACGCCCAGATGACCCCCCAACAAATGAGAGTGTGCTAGCTCTAGGACCTTCCTCACTAATGAACTGGGTACTAACAATTTTTCTATTTCTTGGCCCTCTTCTTGGCTCACATGGTATAACAAATCATTCTTAATGTAGAAATATGGATAGGATTCCTTTGTGGTTCCTTCTACCGGGACCCCATTAACTTCTACCGCCTGGCTAAACCCATTTTTCAACTGGGGATCATTAGCCTGTTCTCTACCAAAGTTAGTTAGGGACAGTTCTAGACTTTCAAAACCTTCTTCATCTGGAGTTTGGTCGGTTACCTCCATGGGTAACTCAGACACCTGATCATCAACAGGCCCTGTCTCAGACAACTCTTCTCCCTCTGGTCTCCCTCCGTTAGGGGTAGTGACCAGTGCTAACTGGGGTGGGGGTGCACCTCTTTTTTTCTCGTTCCTACGTTCCCGTTTTGACTTAGGGGTTTTAGACACCTCGGCGACTAATTCGGGGTCTGTAAATGGAAAAAGCTCATCTGGAGTAGGATTGTTCAAGGTGAGCTGTCCTCTGATCAGGGTGTCAAAACCAGGGAAATTACAGCCTAACACAAGGGAATGGGGTAATTTTGGCACAACTGCTGCCATAGTTTCGATGACTTGCCCCTCGACGTTTACTTTTATCAGAGTCGTGGTGTACGGAAGCGTACACCCATGCACACATAATACCCGCAACTTCTCACCCTGGGGTAACCGGAGAGGCTTAACCAACTTCCCGGATACCAAGTTAATATTTCTCCCTGAGTCTACCAGTGCGGAGACTGGTTTTCCATTTAACATCACCGTGGTGAGGAAGTTGTGGGTACGTTTTCCCTCGCGGGTCATACCCACCACTCCACAAAATTCAGACTTCACAGAACCATATGCACACTCCATTGGCTCAGATAACTGTGGGCAGTGAGCCTTAATATGCCCGTCTCCCCACACTCAAAACAAACAATTGGCCCAGTTCGTTCTTGAAACCCTTTCTGAAATTTAGAGTTTCTGTCCCTATCCGGGTTTTCTTCCACCCGCTCAAATCGTGCGAACGGTCGTGGGTCCGGGCGCCAGCGAAGGCCTCTACTGTTCGTGTTGGGACGTGGGTTGTAGTTGGTGCGAGTGGGGCGTGACAGTTCACGGGTAGCCAGAAACTGCTCCACTGCGCCTACCATGGTATCATAAGAGAGGGGATCTCCCTGCCCCACCCACTGTTGCAGGTCCTGGGGTAACGCTCGAATGAAGCTGTCCAACACCACCATCTCAAGGATCCGTGCCGGGCTATGTTCCTTTGGTTTTAGCCACTTGGCCGCTAGGTGAATCAAATCCCATAACTGGGACCTGGGCGGCTTCTGTTCCTGGTATTTCCACTTATGGAACCTCTGCGCACAAACTGCGGGAGTCACACCAATCCTTGCAAGGATTTCGCTTTTCAGACAGTCATAGTCTGCTGCGGCTTCTTCGTCAAGGTCACAATACGCTTTTTGGGCTTCCCCCAGTAAAAAGGGTGCGATAATCCCAGCCCATTTGGAGCGGGCCCACCTTTCCCGGGAAGCGATTCGCTCAAAGGACCTGAGGTATCCCTCGACGTCATCGTGTGGCGTCATTTTCTGCAGGCACTCGTTCGCCTGGACGGGCCGCGCTGGGGCCGTACTTGACAAGGCCATTTTAATCTGGGCCAGCTGCTCAATCAGTTGCTTCTGTGTGTCTGCAACAATGTCAAGCTGGGCTGCAAATAACCGGTTCATCTCGCATTGTGCAGCCGTGCTGTCCTGTCCCTGTTTGTTAGCTTCTTGCTGGACAGCGGTGCTGTGTACTAAAGCCTTCACAACGTCTTCCATAGTGGCAGCTACCGCGTGGACAGATTCCACCAGACGCAATCTGTAGCTCCGCCCCTTTTACAGGGTGTTCGCCATCTCACGTCTGACACCACGTGTGGCAGGATGGCCGTGGTAAGTGAGGAGACAACACGTCTTTTCCGGTGAAATAATGCTGTTGGGTTTATTTGTCCAAAAACGGTAACTAAACAATGGGTACACTGTCCCTTTAAAATTGAAATGAAACCAAAACCTAACCCCGGTCGGGGTACTAGCTAAACAAAAGTGCAGGCTAACTATCTGGCTGGCTAGCTAACCTATTCCAGCCCAATAAAGTACAGCAAACGCAGTTGGCTCCTTACCTGGGAGCTTTATTCTTCCCTCTTGGGACAGGATCGCTTTGGGCAGCTTGTGTCTGTCTTAACACTTCTCTGTCTTCCCTCTATGCCTCAGAGAGAGAGACTGCCGCCCCAGAGGCATTTCCTCTTCCTGTTTTTAAAGCAGGTAAAGGAGCTTTATTCAAATCACCTGTGGTCTGCTTGACAAGCTGAGTTAACCCCTCGTTTACTGGATAGCATGCATACTGCCATCTCCTATTCACATACACAGAGTCAATGACCCCATCACACTATTTAATAGTACACTTTTTTGGATTCTTTTATGTTTGTATTAATATTTATTATATGACACGATTTTATTAAAGAGTTTTTAATCTGTATTTACTAAAGTAATGTTTTTATCAGTCAGTGTCAACACGTTCTCTCTTTGTATTCCTATTTTCTATCACATGCATTCCTTTTAAAATCAAGGGTTATTGTTGTTTTTGTTATATATTTGATGCTATATTCATATTTTTGAGTACTTACAGTATTATTATTGGAAATATCATTCCCCCTGTCTCATTCCATTACTTTGTGTGCCAGCCATATTGTCACTCATTTGTTTAATATGGGTGGAGGTAGGACTACCAATTAATCAGTCTATTTGTACGATATAAACCATGAGCACTCCCCCATTTCCTAACCTCTGATGAAGTCACCAATACCCTAGCGACGAAACGCGTAAGGTTTAAAACGCTGATTGGGCAGAGCCTGGACCTTGCCCCTCACTCTGTCTGTTACTAAGGAAGAGAGATGCGGAACTGTGGGAACGTATACTACTGTGCCGGGGTACTGCTGTGTGGACGCACACTATCGAAGCAACCCGGCTGTGCATGTGGAAGGACATCCCACACCTCTAGCTGCAAAATTGGAGCTCCGTACTGGCAGGAGAATTACAAGGGGACCAGAGTTCATGTTCAACGCGCATAATTCACTGATTTGTTGTGAGTGATCTGATTTTAGCATCGCGGTAATAAACCTTTTACTATTTACACTATGGAGCCCACGCTGTCCTGACAGCTGGCACTTCAATTGTAAGTCGTGTAGGTAGGTGCACACCCCATAAACAATAGATAAATATACGATACCGTTCAAAATGGCGCTTAGCAATGGCCGATCATGCTGCGCATGCGTGGCTATTAAGATTGATTTTCAGCACATTGCGCATACGTGAATACCCTGCAGGAGAACATGGCTACCCTTCTGGTTCAAAATGGCCGGGAGTACACTTTAGAGATCACTGGAGCACAGGTTTGGCAGGCTTTTGCCTTTTTTAATTGTTTGTGTAATTGATTGTGATTAGTAACATCAATTGCACTGAGTTTTATGGGTATTTATATGTCACAGTCTCATTCCCTAACTGTACCACCTTGAGAAAGGTCCCATTTGGGAACCGAAACGTTGTTTTTTGAGCCCTGCTGTTTACAAATATATACTTATCTACTTGACTTACCCGAGTGCTGCCCTTTGATTTAGTTTTGAATGGTATTATATATATATTTATATATATATATATACAGTATATATGACCAGCCGGCACTCCAAGGTATCATAATAGGGTAGGTGTATGTCCCATAATAAGTAGATAAATATACGATACCATTCACACGGGAATCAGCAGACAGCACTCAGGTTTAGATTTGTAGAATATATATTGTAGAAAAGACACAAATCACACACACATATATATATATATATATATATATATATAGTGAATAAATGAGAACAAGGCACTCCGTCAGGTAGATATAGGTGGGTGCAAATCCTATATAAATCAAATAAGCAATACGATACCGTTTGAGCGAATATCAGAGGCAGCACTACATTTTGGAGAGCTGCCTCTGATATTCGCTCAAACAGTATCGTATTGCTTATATATATATATATATATAAAAACAATAATGTAGCGCTATAGATTGCTCCAATGTGTGTATGGAAAATGTGTGCTGGTTTGACCCAATGGTAAAGTGTGAACAAGTTACACTATGTACATGTGACAACTGGGGAAACCAATTACTCTAATAGCCTATAACCATACACATAGAAACAACATGTTTCTATGTTTTTTAACGTAGCCCACCCCACCAGCAACAAGTGCACTGTTACAAGGTTAGAACTTAGTGCACGATATGCATGCCGAGTATATAATTGATTTCACTGGTAATGTTTACTGGCTGCCTAGTAATAGCAGCTATTTAAGTGCGGTCTTGCTCCTGGTTGGGTAACCTCTGATGAAGTCACGGCACGTGACAAAACGCGTCAGGACGTAACGTTACACGCTCCGCTCGCAAACCCACGAGGAGATCTCGGCACACAAAACAACTGAAGCAACCAGGCGATTCCAGGATACTCTCTCCGCAGTGGGAAATAGGGCACCCTCCCCTCCTCCAACCTGGCACAGGCAGCACGTGGGGTGGAAGAGTCTAACCGAGAACGTACTGAGGTTCCCTGCGGCTGAGCTTCCAAAGTATCCCTTATAGATCCGGACTCTGGTAATATGTGCACCTCCTCCAGATCTAACATCTACCTGATTGGGGATCCTTACTCCACCGGCGATTGGGACTGCTGTTTATCTTTTTGATGACGTCACTACAATTGAGATTTATCTCACAAATGCTGTTTTAATCAAGTCCTCTTGTGAGTGCAAGTACGAGAGTCTTTTTTATTTTTGTACCATTCAAATGAACTCAGAGTATTACGCTATGGAGCCCGCGCTTGTTTCTTTCTTTTTATTTATATATATATATATATATATATATATATACATACACACACACACACACACACACACACACACACACACACACACACACACAAAAAAACATCAAGTCCGCAGCACACTCAATAGAAAAAGTATTATTTAATCTCAATAAATCATCAGGCAATCACCAAACCTCCAGAGTTTTGTGATTACCTGATGATTGCGATTAAATACTCCTTTTTCTATTTAGTGTGCTGCAGACTTCATGTTTCCGTGTATCTATTAGACTGGTTGGTGTTCCCCGTTTGCCTGCAAGCACCTGGATTTCTGATAAGTATATATTATTTATTCTTTTTGGTCTGTGGCTTTTTGTTTGTGTGCACCCAGCATTATTTTTTGTGTTTGTGTGTGTATATATATATATATATAGCACAAAAAGCTATATTTCACTGCGCTGTGCAATAAATTGGCGCCATATAGATAAAAGACAACAATAATAATACACTCACACACATTTAATGTTTTTGAAATGGGAAGTAAACATTTCAATATTGGCACGATATTTAAGCACCCTCTTGTGGCTGTGGTGGTAAAAAGTACCACATCTTCCTAGGGTAGTAGGATACTACGAATTCGTGTGGAAGCTAAAAATAAAAAATCACAGTTGCTTCAATGCTACAAAAAGGTATTCAATTAACATTATGGCTTATGTGTTTATTCCATTATACGAGTAGACATGTAACACCCACTGCAATGGGTTTATTATTATTAAACAAACCAGAACAGATGCTTAATTGCTAATACATGCAGATAAGAATGGCTGAATTCCACACTGATCGACATTAACCTAACTAAAAGCATTACACATATTCTAAACAGATGTAATTGGTGCTCCCAGTTGGCAAGTAGCAGAATTTAGATCACAAAGTTAAAGTCATGGGGTCAGCATAAATATGTATGCACATTACACACAGAACCGAAGGGAAGAAAACCATTTAAGCAATTACAAAATTCCCTAACTCTCCATTACAGCAGGAATAAAAATATGACCTTTATTTTCAATTATATCAGAAGGAGTACAGGAATTCCCAACATGAGTTATCTAAAGAAGGAGGTTTAAGCCACCTCTTACCTGGTGGATTTTTGAATGCTGTTTGAGGTTAGAAAAAGTGGTGCATACAGCCACAAAATTAGGAACAAGTTGTGCATTATGTAATTCTTTCTTTGTGACACTCCCCAAATTCCAATCTGACTCACATGGGGCAAGAATTGGGGCAAATACCTTTACACAAAACCAAACCCATGGCAATGGTGACCTTATCAGCTAACTGGGTATTGCAGAAGGTCAACTGCATTACATAGATCTCCGGCAGGTGAGTAGATCTCCAGTAATAGACAATTGGCATTAGCATTTCATATGGTGGCAGCAATGAGAACCAATTTTATTGCAAAAATATTTTGTGTGTTCAGACAGACAGATGTTCTAGAGACTCCTCCCCCACTCTGACATCATATGGGCAGTTTTCAATTTGATGCTGTAACACACAAAAACTGGAATCATGATGCAGTCTTTAAAATATTTCCCTTGTACTACTACTACTCATACTTTACTCCTCTCTCTTTCTCCCTCTATTCACATTCCTCGCTCTAATTATTTAATTAATCGAAATAAATAAGGCGATGATAGGTCAACTATATGGATACATTGACTCACAATGAATCAGGATAGCCCCATATAACAGTCAAACAATCTCTAAACAATTACTGTTTACCTAAAACCTAGGTTGGCAAAGAACGACTTTGATTTTCTATCAGTATGCAAAGAACACTAGAACAGGGCTCACCATCACATATTAGTTCTTTCCTCAGCTCTGTGTTTTTTCTCCTGTTGTCTCAATTAACTTTTTTCCATAGTTTTGGTCTTCTTTGATACTATGTAAAGTGTACTACAACTATTATTCAGCGTGTTGCCTTAGCAACTACTCTTCCCAGACCCCTGAAGTTTTTGTATGATCCTCCCTCCCTAGCACCTCGTAAAGTCCAACTCTGTTTCCTGCTTGTCCAGTCTACAGTGCTTCTTTTTCAAGCTTGTCGCCAAAGCTAAGTGGTCCCCTCAACCTCTCTCCATCATAGTATTTGTGACGGTAGGGGTAGCTGACATCATAAAACTGGGATGAAGCCCAGCTAGCTACCCCTAAATCCATGTAACTTGGCCACCTATCTAAGGCTTATTTTGGCTAAATGGATTTAATATCTGGGGAGAACAGGAAATGTATAATGCACTATATGAGAATGTATTTCAAAGCACTTGTGACAATCCTTTCCTCAGTTTAGTGAATCAACATTGTCTTATGATGTGATTTGGGCTAGCTGTGTGTAATTCTAAGTCCTGTCTTTTACATATGTAGCCAGGTCCCATCTGGCTCCCCAGACATTCGGTTCTCTCTCTCTTACCTGCGACAGCGTGAGGGCAGTTGCAGGGGTGATCGCGTCACCGGGGGCTCCCGGCGACATCAGCTACAGGGCGCCACCATCTTGTGTGCGTTCGCACTTACGCGGAAGCTTGCGCACGCGCAGTATAGCCCCAGATGCGATACGGCAGCCATCACAGGGAGTGAGAAGAGGCGCTCCATAGTCAGGGACATCCCCCAGTTCGCACATGCGCAGTTAGCAGCGGCGGCGGCCATTACACAGCGCGCACGAGGCCCCAATGTTAAAGAGAGCCACCAAGGACTACAATTCTCAGCAGCCTCTGGGGACTGCACTTTCACCCTGGTCACAGGCAGCCAGACAGCCAATAAGGCTGACAGATTCTCATGCTGCAAAGTTGCAACAATGTTGTGTGAAAACAGGGATTGTCAGTTAGGAGCTGGGACACAGAGAAAGGAGGGTGTGTTTGTGCAGGGAGGAAAGTAGCCTCATGCACTAGGCCAGAAGTCTCCCCTTAGGCCCCAGCTAGGCCCTACTCACCTCAGCTTGTGGTTACTACAGGGACACCCCTTAGACTAGGGACAGGGTCCTGTAGAACCTAGACAAGTGAGGGTCCAGCCAGGAAACGTAACTATCCTGGCAATTGCTGTGAAGGGGAATTGCTGTAAAGGTGAATTGCGTGAAGGTATAACATCCTCTGCGTTAGCAAGGATAAGAGACATTATAAAGGTGGATCACTCCATGCGGGAGCCACCCACCGTTGAGGCAGAGGCATCTTGGATCATCTCCTGGAGCAAGGGATTCCAAGTAAAGGTCATCTGCGCACCCGGTAGGTATTATCCAAGTCACCAAGTGAACCACCTATACACTTCATCTTAGTGGGCAGCGCTGTCCCACACGTGGGTGGGGTTGTGGGACTCTTGGGACTTTGGGTACAAGGACTTTGGGAATACTGTGTGGGGTTAAGGCCCTGCAAGGTGTGTGGATAGTTGTGCTTAGTAGTGTTACAGGGTGACACTGAAGTTATGTGCTGTTGATGTCATATGGTTGATGCATGTGTATTGTGTTTTATCTGCCCATATAGTAAACCTGTGTTATATATACCTTGGTGTATGTGGTTCATATATGTGAGTCCTGTGTACGGAACATTCTACACTCTTAGAATCCTGCACAGGTGGAGGCGCTGTAATTAGAAGATCATTCCAGAGGATTCACCCCAGGCTCTCACTAGCGGAGGCTCAGACCTCCTGTGAGCCTGACAGGTATGCTGCACCACACCTGGTAACATATAGGTTCCCCTTACATACGCCATATATGCGATTGGGTGGGGGAATACCCGTTACACATAATTACCTTTTGTCTGTATTTATGCCTGTATTAGCACTTCCCCCCCAGCTAGATATAGTAGTTGGTATTGTGTGGTGTGGAATTAACATCAGCCATGCAAATGTAAATTATGTTATGTGCCTGTTCCTATGAAGGGAGTTTCTGTAATTCCTTTAGCTGAACTGTTCTATAGAAAAGATATGGTCAGAACAAAGGTAGGGCACTAGTTAATAGATTCAGTTACCAGGTCTGAGCCACAGCACTGTTTCTCTTGGCTGGCTACCCTTGCTCAAAGTTAAAGGATAGCCACTAAGTGGTATATAAGGAACACTGCTGGTCAGAGCAGTAGTTAGTTATCCCACAGAGGGAGAGACACTCTGGGAAGGAGTGTGGAGACTCTGAGAGAGAGGCTATCTGAGAGACTGAGGCATTCTGTGAAGGAGTTTGGATCTTGACTGTGACCAGCTGTAGATATATATCAGAGGAGCTGCTGTGTGATCAGCAATCTGATATCCTGGACGAGAAGCAGGACAGGGCAAGCATTCTTGAAGCAGGCCCCTGTACCTAGCGAGGCTAGAGTCTACTCCCCAGGCCCCCAGTTGGTATTGTATCTTGTTTTGTGCATCTTTATTTTGTCTGCTGGCGTGCCAGAATAAACCTCATTTTATTCAACAACTTTGTCCTGTCTGTTGCTACTGATCCCGGTGGTTTCGGTGTAAAAGTACTGGTCTCTCATGACAATATTGTTTGCTCACTTTCTCCTAATTTATACATCACCAAAGTTTTCTATTCATTTCTGTTTGCGCTTGTAAATAAAGTTTATCAGAAATTCAAGGAGGACTCTATTTTGCATGAAGGAGATGAGTTTACCTGCCTGTCAAAGCTTACTGAGCCCCCGGAAGCCTGGGACAGAACATTAGTAGAAAACATATCATTTACTAGCTATTCTCAAGTAGCAACCTGCCCATGCTTACTACACCTCTGTTGCGTAGCCTTTATATACATATATGTTTCTTATAGGAACATCATGAGCCCCAGATATATTTTACCTTATTAGGCTAAACTTGATTTTCCCAGTATGTCATGGAACAAGAATCATATTTCTGTTTGACCCCCCTTGCAGCTTCTGCTTGTCAGCTCCTTAGTTTCCGCTGCATGTATTTGCTCTGCACACACACACACTGTGCCTGTGTGATATATTACTATGTTGCCTTTTCTGCCTCTGAGCATGTAGCCAGTGAGTTGCTACAGCAACCCCTGAGATCTTTTCTCAGAATGGGCTATTCTGCCCTCACCCCTGTCTTGCTGACAGTTGGTCTGTCCCTAGACTATTCCGGTTTCCCAGATCCCCCTCACTGTCTTTTACTTCCTGACACTGGCTGAGTGAGTACCCCTTATATGTTACACTCCTACCGGCAAGGCCCAATCCTTTTAACCTGCCCTTAACTACGAAGCACCTATAGAGAAGCACTCTCCCAACACAACATCACATCCACAAGTGCCTGTATTCGCTGCTGCTTTTCTAATAAAGTGAAGGACATATAACAGGACTTGGTGTGCTTTGGAAAGGGGGCTGAGTTGAAGCTATCTGGGTCCATTCATACCCTAGACATGACCCTGGGTCCAGAATACAGTAGCTCTGGGCAGACAGGGTTGCAGCTTTGCTACCTTTTTGATTGTATCCAATTTTAGAAAGGCATGGAAGATACGTTTCAAGATTTAACATCTGTTGGGAGTTGAATGAAACAGAACATATGTGCCTTGTACATGCTATGTTTATTTTTATATGGTATCAGATGTAAAAGGATCAGATCGCTGTAAAACTACTAGTCAGTGTTATTGCAAAAATGTAGAGCTCCCATCCAGCTTGTGTCCATGTTAACACCTTTACACCAGGTGCACATCCAAACCAAACGCACATATAGTCAGGTTCACGAAACTGTACAAACAGTTGTGTTTATGTCAGGGGTGGGGTACCTTTTTTCTGCCAAGGGCCATTTGGATATTTATAACATCGTTCACGGGCCATACAGACACAGACAGGCAGGCACACGGCAGGCACACAGCAGGTATGTAGGCACACAGAACCCCGCCCCCCTACCTCTGGTATTTGCTGCTGCTGCTGCTTCTGGGGTGATCGTGTAGGGCGGATACTGGGGTAAGTGCAGGTGGACTGCTGGAGAAGCATGGGGAAGTGCGGGGACTGCTGCGGGGGGAGTGCGGGGGAAGTATGGTGGCTGCTGGGGGATTGCTGGGGCTAGTACGGTGGCTGCTGGGGATCATGTAGGGCTGCCGGCGCCTCACACCACCTCCTCCCGATCGGGCGCGTAGCGGGCATTTTTTTTAAAATTAGCACGACCCCGGTTATAGCAGTTGCCTTAGCAGGGCCAGACCAAATGATTTCGAGGGCCTTATACGGCCCTCGGGCCTGACGTTCCCCACCCCTGGTTTATGTCTACGCTCAAATTCACTTTTCTCCACAAGCTGAACGGTATGAGGAATTTAAACTCCCCATAACCACCAATGGCTATAGTTCATAGCAGACTGTTAAAAATATTATACTAAATGTGAATATTCAAAATATTACTGTGACAGGGTGAATGAACGTCACTAGCCATATACCTGGCAAACATATGTCTAAGTTTGCAGTGCAGCAGTGACGAGGTTAACTTTCAGTGGAGAAGGGCTGATTAATTAGTCTGACCCCAGCTGCATAATCAAGGTGTTTAAAACCCCCAGGCTACACACACATGTAAGCTAGCTGGTCAGGAGACAGGACTGCAAATACTGAAGAGATTACTGCTATAAGGTCTGTGTTGTAAAGTACATATGTGATGAACTGTCTGTGTCCTGCATGCAAAAGAGAAGCTGCCTTGTTTTCTAAGCTGAAGAGAAGCTATTTTGTTTTGTCTGCTAAAGAGAAGCTATTTTGTTTTGTCTGCTGAAGAAGAAGCTATTTTCTTTTTGTCTGCTGAGAAGCTATTTAGTTTTTGTGTGCTGTATGTTTTAAGGCTCAATAAATAAGCCTTATCAGGGGAACCCGCATGTGTGGTTTCATGTACCCTGCAACATATGGTGTCAGAAGTGCCGGAATTTTGAGAGGCCCCTGCAGTTGAAGGGCCACACACACACACAAAAATGGAAGAATTTAAAAAAGAGTTTCTGTGCGAGCAGACCAGACAGCAGGGACTGTTAATGCAGGAGCAGGCCCGGCTACAAGCAGAGAGAGATGAAAGACTATTGCAACAGCAAACCCAGCTCCTAACCCAGCAGCAGGCAGCACAGGAGGAGCGGATGGCCAAGCTGCTGACCCAATTCCAGGGGTCTGCCAGTCCAGAACTTGCAAACAAACCACCGGTACTCCTGAGGAAAATGGCTCCGAACGAGGATCCAGAGGCTTTTCTACTGACATTTGAAAGGGTTGCCGACGCTCAGGGCTGGGCTGCAGATCGCTGGGCAACTGCTTTGGCCCCACTCCTTATAGGAGAAGCCCAGGCCTCATATCAGGGCTCCCAGCAGATCAGGCAATGGACTACCGACAAGTAAAAGCCGCCATACTGGATCGCTTAGGTCTGACCCCAGAGACCTACCGGCAGCAGTTCCGGAACCTGAAGTACACCGCTAAGATGAGACCCCGGGTCCTCGCTCAGCGGTTATTGGACTTGTGTACGCACTGGATACAACCCGAGGAGCGCACTAAGGAGGCAATTCTTGAGCAGGTGGTTTTGAAACAATTCCTACAGATAATACCCCCTTCCACACGCTCGTGAGTAAAACACCATGCTGCTGAAACCCTAGCTTTGGCGGTCCGATTCGTTGAGAACTTCCTTGGGGCCGAGGATCAGGCGAGTGCCCTGGACCCGACGGATCCAACTTCACCAGCACTTGCGGATACCCAAAGAGGGAGATTGGAACAATGGGGAAACTACGGCCCCTTCATACACAACCGCCAAGTGCCACGAAAGGAGCAGTCCTTCCAACAAGGAAGAAGTCAAAACGCCAGGCACCGCTGAGACCCTCATCCCCTTCCTGAGGTCAGCTGGTCACCAAATGAGAGGAACTACTGAGGACGTCACCCACATGACCCGCCAGATGCCGGATCTCCAGTATGCGGTCCAGTGGAGCGCTATCCGCGGCACCCTCCTGCGAGGGAACCCTCTCCATGTTCCACCTGTGGAGAACAGGGCCACCGGCATGTGGACTGTCCGCAGATGGATTGTTCCTTCAGCAGGACCGTCGCCTCGGCCTTCACTGGAGAAAATTGCAAGCCCTGGCTACTTCTAGCCCAGGTTGGGGAAAAAAACGTCCAGGCCCTTGTAGATTCGGGCTCTGGGAAAACTCTGGTCTTCCAGGAACTGTTACCGCCTAACGTGTGTTTTTTTGACTCTCCATGGAGTATAGAATGTATAGACGGCGATGTAAAACGGTATCCGATGGCCAAAATCCGGCTACAGGTAAAAGGTCAGGAGGCCTACCTCGAAGTAGGAGTCGATCCTTGGCTCCCTGCCCACGTTGTGCTCGGCCGGGACAGGCCTTTCTTTTCGGACCTAATGGCTCCAGTCTCTCACGAGGTGCATTATCCTATGGCTCAGGAGAACCCTGGTAAACTTTTCCCCTTCTCGGCAGACCTTTTCCCCAGAAGACACCGGGTGCAAAAGACTCGGAAGCAAAGACGCTCTGATAAACAGGACTGGTTGCAGAAATCTGGGTCTCAAAGTGACCATACTACTAGCCAGAAGTCATGGCTGAGGATGGCCAGAAGGAGGGGGATATGGGCCCTGGAGATTTACCAGACCTATAGCTCCCTGATTTTCGCCAGAGGCAAAGGGAAGACCCAGTCCTGGCCAGACAATATGATAAAGTGGTAAAAATTGATGAGCAGATATTGAATGCACAGGGGGTGATAGTATTCCCCCATTTTGAATTATCAAATGATATCCTGTATAGCAGGCCTGCACAACTCGTAAAGTGAGAAGGGTCGAACTGCTCCAAGGAAAAAAAATTTGGGCCGCACAGGTAAAATCATCATCATCATCACTTGCACCTCATCATCTCTCCTCCTGCACCTCTTATCATCATTATCCTCATATACCTCCCCCAGCATCTGACATCCTCATCTTCATATCTCCACCAGCACCCTTCATCATCATCCTCATATCTCCCCCAGAACCCCTCACTATCAACCTTTGCGATACTCCCATCTATCTCTCATACCCATCTCTCCCCCTCACCCACACACATAATACTCCCCATCCACATCAAACACACAATAACCCCCTGCACACCACACACATCTCACCCCCCCTGCGCCTCACATCCCTCTCCCCCCTGCACCTCAAATCACCCCCATGCACCTAAAATCACCCCCTTTGCACCTCACATCACTCTCCCCCCTGCACCTCACATCACTCTCCCCCTGCACCACACATCACTCTCCCCCCGCACCTCCAATCACCCCGCCGCACCTCCAATCACCCCCCCCGCACCTCCAATCACCCCCCTGCACCTCCATTCACCCCCCCCTGCACCTCCAATCACCCCCTGCACCACCAATGACCCCACTTGCACCTCCAATGACCCCCCTTGCACCTCACCTTCCCCCCTCCCCAGCACCTCACCTTCCCCCCCCTCCCCAGCACCTCACCCCCCCCCCCTCCCCAGCACCTCACCTCCCCCCCCCTCCCCAGGACCTCACCTCCCCCCCGTCCCCAGCACCTCACCTCCCCCCCTCCCCAGCAACTCACCTCCCCCCCCTCCCCAGCACCTCATCCCCCCTCCCCAGCACTTCACCCCCCTCAACTCCCCAGCACCACACACCCTCATTCCCTACTCAGCACCTCAAACCCTCCCTCCCTCCCCAGCACCTCACACCCCCCCTCCCCAGCACCTCACACCCCCCCCTCCCCAGCACCTCACACCCCCCCCTCCCCAGCACCTCACACCCCCCCCTCCCCAGCACCTCACACCCCCCTCCCCAGCACCTCACACCCCCCCCTCCCCAGCACCTCACCCCCCCTCCCCAGCCCCTCACAGCCCCCCTCCCCAGCACCTCACAGCCCCCCTCCCCAGCACCTCACAGCCCCCCCCAGCAGCTTGCACCCCCCCTCCCCTCCCCTCCCCCTCCCCAGCAGCTCGCACCCCCCCTTCCCTCCCCAGCAGCTAACACCCCCCCTCCCCTCCCCAGCACCTCACAACCCCCAGCAGCTTGCACCCCCCTCCCCTCCCCAGCACCTCACACCCGACTCCCCTCCCCAGCACCTCACACCCCAACTCCCCAGCACCTCACACCCCCCCTCCCCAGCACCTCGCACAACCCCCTCCCCAGCACCTCCCCCCCCTCCCCAGCACCTCACACCCCCCTCCCCAGCACCTCACACCCCTCCTCCCCAGCACCTCACACCCCCCTCCGCAGCACCTCACACCCCCCCTCCCCAGCACCTCACACCCCCCCTCCCAGCACCTCTCACCCCCCATCCCCAGCACCTCACACCCCCCCTCCCATCCCCAGCATCTCACACCACCCTCCCCTCCCCAGCACCTCACACCCCCCCTCCCATCCCCAGCATCTCACACCACCCTCCCCTCCCCAGCACCTGACACCCCTCCTCCCCAGCACCTCACACCCCGCCCTCCCATCCCCAGCACCTCACCCCCCCCCTCCCCAGCACCTCACACCCGCCCTCCCATCCCCAGCACCTCACATCCCCCCTCCCCAGCACCTCACCCCCCCTCCCCAGCACCTCACCCCCCCTCCCCTCCCCAGACCCTCACACGCCCCTCCACTCCCCAGACCCTCACACGCCCCCTCCCCTCCCCAGACCCTCACACGCCCCCTCCCCTCCCCAGCACCTCACAACCCCCTCCCATCCCCAGCACCTCACACCCCCCATCCCCTCCCCAACACCTCACACCCCCCCTCCCCAGCACCTCACACCCCCCCTCCCATCCCCAGCATCTCACACCACCCTCCCCTCCCCAGCACCTCACCCCCCCCTCCCTAGCACCTCACACACCCCCCCCTCCCCTCCCCAACACCTCACACCCCCCCTCCCATCCCCAGCATCTCACACCACCCTCCCCTCCCCAGCACCTCACACCCCCCCTCCCCAGCACCTCACACCCACCCTCCCATCCCCAGCACCTCACCCCCCCTCCCCTTCCCAGACCCTCACACGCCCCTCCCCTCCCCAGAACCTCACACGCCCGCTCCCCTCCCCAGACCCTCACACACCCCCTCCCCTCCCCAGCACCTCACAACCCCCTCCCATCCCCAGCAACTCACACCCCCGCTCCCCTCCCCAACATCTAACACCCCCCCTCCCCTCCCCAGCACCTCACCCCCCCTCCCGTCCCCAGCACCTCACACCCCCCCTCCCCAGCACCTCACCCCCCCTCCCGTCCCCAGCACCTCACACCCCCCCTCCCCAGCACCTCACCCCCCCTCCCGTCCCCAGCACCTCACCCCCCCCCTCCCATCCCCAGCAACTCACACCCCCCCTCCCTCCCCTCCCCAGCACCTCACACCCCCCCTCCCCTCCCCAGCACCTCACCCCCAGCACCTCACACCCCCCCTCCCCTCCCCAGCACCTCACACCCCCCCTCCCGTCCCCAGCACCTCACCCCCCTCCACTCCCCTCCCCAGCACCTCACACCCCCCCCTCCCATCCCCAGCACCTCACACCCCCCCCTCCCCTCCCCAGCACCTCACCCCCAGCACCTCACACCCCCCCTCCCTCCCCTCCCCAGCACCTCACCCCCAGCACCTCACACCCCCCCTCCCTCCCCTCCCCAGCACCTCACCCCCCTCCCCTCCCCAGCACCTCACACCCCCCCTCCCATCCCCAGCACCTCACACCCCCCCTCCCCTCCCCAGCACCTCACACCCGCCCTCCCCAGCCCCTCACAGCCCCCCTCCCCAGCACCTCACAGCCCCCCTCCCCAGCACCTCACAGCCCCCCCCAGCAGCTTGCACCCCCCCTCCCCTCCCCTCCCCAGCAGCTCGCACCCCCCCTTCCCTCCCCAGCAGCTAACACCCCCCCTCCCCTCCCCAGCACCTCACAACCCCCAGCAGCTTGCACCCCCCTCCCCTCCCCAGCACCTCACACCCGACTCACCTTCCCAGCACCTCACACCCCAACTCCCCAGCACCTCACACCCCCCCTCCCCAGCACCTCACACACCCCCTCCCCAGCACCTCCCCCCCCTCCCCAGCACCTCACACCCCCCTCCCCAGCACCTCACACCCCTCCTCCCCAGCACCTCACACCCCCCTCCGCAGCACCTCACACCACCCCTCCCCAGCACCGCACACCCCCCCTCCCCAGCACCTCTCACCCCCCATCCCCAGCACCTCACACCCCCCCTCCCATCCCCAGCATCTCACACCACCCTCCCCTCCCCAGCACCTCACACCCCCCCTCCCATCCCCAGCATCTCACACCACCCTCCCCTCCCCAGCACCTCACACCCCCCCCTCCCCAGCACCTCACACCCGCCCTCCCATCCCCAGCACCTCACACCCCCCCTCCCCAGCACCTCACACCCGCCCTCCCATCCCCGGCACCTCACACCCCCCCTCCCCAGCACCTCACCCCCCCTCCCCTCCCCAGACCCTCACATGCCCCTCCCCTCCCCAGACCCTCACACGCCCCCTCCCCTCCCCAGACCCTCACACGCCCCCTCCCCTCCCCAGCACCTCACAACCCCCTCCCATCCCCAGCACCTCACACCCCCCATCCCCTCCCCAACACCTCACACCCCCCCTCCCCAGCACCTCACACCCCCCCTCCCATCCCCAGCATCTCACACCACCCTCCCCTCCCCAGCACCTCACCCCCCCCCCCTCCCTAGCACCTCACACACCCCCCCCCCTCCCCTCCCCAACACCTCACACCCCCCCTCCCATCCCCAGAATCTCACACCACCCTCCCCTCCCCAGCACCTCACACCCCCCCTCCCCAGCACCTCACACCCACCCTCCCATCCCCAGCACCTCACACACCACCTCCCCAGCACCTCACCCCCCCTCCCCTTCCCAGACCCTCACACGCCCCTCCCCTCCCCAGAACCTCACACGCCCGCTCCCCTCCCCAGACCCTCACACACCCCCTCCCCTCCCCAGCACCTCACAACCCCCTCCCATCCCCAGCAACTCACACCCCCGCTCCCCTCCCCAACACCTCACACACCCCCTCCCGTCCCCAGCACCTCACACCCCACCTCCCCTCCCCAACATCTAACACCCCCCCTCCCCTCCCCAGCACCTCACACCCCCCCTCCCCTCCCCAACATCTAACACCCCCCCTCCCCTCCCCAGCACCTCACACCCCCCCCTCCCCTCCCCAGCACCTCACACCCCCCCTCTCGTCCCCAGCACCTCACCCCCCCTCCCAACCCCAGCACCTCACACCCCCCCTCCCCAGCACCTCACCCCCCCTCCCGTCCCCAGCACCTCACACCCCCCCTCCCCAGCACCTCACCCCCCCTCCCGTCCCCAGCACCTCACCCCCCCCTCCCATCCCCAGCAACTCACACCCCCCCTCCCTCCCCTCCCCAGCACCTCACACCCCCCCTCCCCTCCCCAGCACCTCACCCCCAGCACCTCACACCCCCCCTCCCCTCCCCAGCACCTCACACCCCCCCTCCCGTCCCCAGCACCTCACCCCCCTCCACTCCCCTCCCCAGCACCTCACACCCCCCCTCCCATCCCCAGCACCTCACACCCCCCCTCCCCTCCCCAGCACCTCACCCCCAGCACCTCACACCCCCCCTCCCTCCCCTCCCCAGCACCTCACCCCCAGCACCTCACACCCCCCCTCCCTCCCCTCCCCACACCTCACCCCCCTCCCCTCCCCAGCACCTCACACCCCCCCTCCCATCCCCAGCACCTCACACCCCCCCTCCCCTCCCCAGCACCTCACACCCGCCCTCCCATCCCCAGCACCTCACACCCCCCCTCCCATCCCCAGCACCTCACACCCCCCCTCCCCTCCCCAGCACCTCACACCCGCCCTCCCATCCCCAGCACCTCACACCCCCCTCCCCAGCACCTCAAACCCACCCTCCCCAGCACCTCAAACCCCCCCTCCCCAGCACCTCACACCCCCCTCCCCTCCCCAGCACCTCAACCCTCCTCCCCTCCCCAGACCCTCACAAGCCCCCTCCCCTCCCCAGCACCTCACCCCCCTCCCCTCCCCAGACCCTCACACGCCCCCTCCCGAGCACCTCACCCCCCCTCCCCTCCCCTCCCCAGACCCTCACACGCCCCCTCCCCTCCCCAGCACTTCACCCCCTCTCCCCTTCCCAGACCCTCACACGCCCCCTCCCCGCCCCAGCACCTCACACCCCCCGCCTGTCCCCACACATCAAACCCCCCCTCCCCTCCCCAGCACATCACACCCCCCCTCCCCACCCCAGCACATCACACTCCCCCTCCCCTCCCCAGCACATCACACCCCCCCTCCCCTCCCCAACACCTCAGACTCCAACTCCCCAGCACCTCACCCCCCCCCCCTCCCCAGCACCTCACATCCCCCCTCCCCAGCACCTCACCCCCCCTCCCCAGCACCTCACACCCCCCTCCCCAGCACCTCACACCCCCCCTCCCCTGCACCTCACACCCCCCTCCCCAGCACCTCACACCCCCCCTCCCCAGCACCTCACACCCCCCTCCCCAGAACCTCACACCCCCCTCCCCAACACCTCACACCCCCCTCCCCAGCACCTCACACCCCCCCTCCCCAGCACCTCTCACCCCCCCTCCCAGCACCTCACACCCCCCCTCCCCAGCACCTCACACACCCCCTCCCATCCCCAGCATCTCACACCACCCTCCCCACCACCTCACACCCCCCTCCCCAGCACTTCACACCCGCCCTCCCGTCCCCAGCACCTCACACCCCCCCTCCCCAGCACCTCACAACCCCCCTCCCCAGCACCTCACACCCCCTCCCCCTCACCAGCACCTCACACGCCCCCTCCCCTCCCCAGACCCTCACACGCCCCCTCCCATCCCTAGACCCTCACACGCCCCCTCCCCTCCCCACCCCTCCCCAGCACCTCACACCCCTCTCCCATCCCCAGCACCTCACACCCCCCCTCCCCAACACCTCACCCCCCACCTCCCGTCCCCAGCACCTCACACCCCACCTCCCCTCCCCAACATCTCACACCCCCCCTCCCATCCCCAGCACCTCACACCCCCCTCTCGTCCCCAGCACCTCACCCCCCCCTCCCGTCCCCAGCACCTCACACCCCCACTCCCCTCCCCAGCACCTCACACCCCCACTCCCCTCCCCAGCACCTCACACCCCACCTCCCTCCCCTCCCCAGCACCTCACCCCCCTCCCCTCCCCAGCACCTCACACCCCCTCCCATCCCCAGCACCTCACACCCCACTTCCCTCCCCAGCACCTCACCCCCAGCACCTCATACCCCCCTCCCCTCCCCAGCACATCACACCCCCCATCCCGTCCCCAGCATCTCACACCACCCTCCCCTTAACAGCACCTCACACCCCCCATCCCGTCCCCAGCATCTCACACCACCCTCCCCTTACCAGCACCTCACACCCCCCCCCTCCCCAGCACCTCACACAAGCCCTCCCATCCCCAGCACCTCACACCCCCCCTCCCCAGCACCTCACAACCCCCTCCCCTCCCCACACCTCACCCCCCCCTCCCCTCCCCAGACCCTCACACGCCCCCTCCCCAGTACCTCACCCCCCCTCCCCTCCCCAGACCCTCACACGCCCCCTCCCCAGCACCTCACCCCCCTCCCCTCCCCAGACCCTCACACGCCCCTCCCCTCCCCAGCACCTCACACCCCCCTCCCCTCCCCAGCACCTCACACCCCCCCCTCTCGTCCCCAGCACCTCACCCCCCCTCCCATCCCCAGCACCTCACACCCCCCTCCCGTCCCCAGCAACTCACACCCCCCTTCCCTCCCCTCCCCAGCACCTCACACCCCCCTCCCGTCCCCAGCAACTCACACCCCCCTTCCCTCCCCTCCCCAGCACCTCACCCCCCTCCCCTCCCCAGCACCTCACCCCCCTCCCCTCCCCAGCACCTCACACCCCCCCTCCCATCCCCAGCACCTCACACACCCCCTCCACTCCCCAGCACCTCACCCCCAGCACCTCACACCCCCCCTCCCGTCCCCAGCACCTCACCCCCCCCTCCCATCCCCAGCAACTCACACCCCCCCTCCCTCCCCTCCCCAGCACCTCACACCCCCCCTCCCCTCCCCAGCACCTCACCCCCAGCACCTCACACCCCCCCCTCCCCTCCCCAGCACCTCACACCCCCCCTCCCGTCCCCAGCACCTCACCCCCCTCCACTCCCCTCCCCAGCACCTCACACCCCCCCTCCCATCCCCAGCACCTCACACCCCCCCTCCCCTCCCCAGCACCTCACCCCCAGCACCTCACACCCCCCCTCCCTCCCCTCCCCAGCACCTCACCCCCAGCACCTCACACCCCCCCTCCCTCCCCTCCCCACACCTCCCCTCCCTCCCCTCCCCACACCTCACCCCCCTCCCCTCCCCAGCACCTCACACCCCCCCTCCCATCCCCAGCACCTCACACCCCCCCTCCCCTCCCCAGCACCTCACACCCGCCCTCCCATCCCCAGCACCTCACACCCCCCTCCCCAGCACCTCAAACCCCCCCTCCCCAGCACCTCAAACCCCCCCTCCCCAGCACCTCACACCCCCCTCCCCTCCCCAGCACCTCAACCCTCCTCCCCTCCCCAGACCCTCACAAGCCCCCTCCCCTCCCCAGCACCTCACCCCCCCTCCCCTCCCCAGACCCTCACACGCCCCCTCCCGAGCACCTCACCCCCCCCTCCCCTCCCCTCCCCAGACCCTCACACGCCCCCTCCCCTCCCCAGCACTTCACCCCCTCTCCCCTTCCCAGACCCTCACACGCCCCCTCCCCGCCCCAGCACCTCACACCCCCCGCCTGTCCCCACACATCAAACCCCCCCTCCCCTCCCCAGCACATCACACCCCCCCTCCCCACCCCAGCACATCACACTCCCCCTCCCCTCCCCAGCACATCACACCCCCCCTCCCCTCCCCAACACCTCAGACTCCAACTCCCCAGCACCTCACCCCCCCCCTCCCCAGCACCTCACATCCCCCCTCCCCAGCACCTCACCCCCCCTCCCCAGCACCTCACACCCCCTCCCCTCCCCAGCACCTCACACCCCCCTCCCCAGCACCTCACACCCCCCCTCCCCTGCACCTCACACCCCCCTCCCCAGCACCTCACACCCCCCCTCCCCAGCACCTCACACC
The DNA here is from genome assembly GCF_040206685.1 of Ascaphus truei. Lineage (NCBI taxonomy): Eukaryota > Metazoa > Chordata > Amphibia > Anura > Ascaphidae > Ascaphus > Ascaphus truei. Next base: position 242,678,763 of record NC_134485.1, on the reverse strand, counting down.
CCCCTCCCCAACACCTCACACCCCCCCTCCCCAGCACCTCACACCCCCCCTCCCCAGCACCTCTCACCCCCCCCTCCCAGCACCTCACACCCCCCCTCCCCAGCACCTCACACACCCCCTCCCATCCCCAGCATCTCACACCACCCTCCCCACCACCTCACACCCCCCTCCCCAGCACTTCACACCCGCCCTCCCGTCCCCAGCACCTCACACCCCCCCTCCCCAGCACCTCACAACCCCCCTCCCCAGCACCTCACACCCCCTCCCCTCACCAGCACCTCACACGCCCCCTCCCCTCCCCAGACCCTCACACGCCCCCTCCCATCCCTAGACCCTCACACGCCCCCTCCCCTCCCCACCCCTCCCCAGCACCTCACACCCCTCTCCCATCCCCAGCACCTCACACCCCCCCTCCCCAACACCTCACCCCCACCTCCCGTCCCCAGCACCTCACACCCCACCTCCCCTCCCCAACATCTCACACCCCCCCTCCCATCCCCAGCACCTCACACCCCCCTCTCGTCCCCAGCACCTCACCCCCCCCTCCCGTCCCCAGCACCTCACACCCCCACTCCCCTCCCCAGCACCTCACACCCCACCTCCCCTCCCCAACATCTCACACCCCCCCCTCCCATCCCCAGCACCTCACACCCCCCTCTCGTCCCCAGCACCTCACCCCCCCCCTCCCGTCCCCAGCACCTCACACCCCCACTCCCCTCCCCAGCACCTCACACCCCCACTCCCCTCCCCAGCACCTCACACCCCACCTCCCTCCCCTCCCCAGCACCTCACCCCCCCTCCCCTCCCCAGCACCTCACACCCCCTCCCATCCCCAGCACCTCACACCCCACTTCCCTCCCCAGCACCTCACCCCCAGCACCTCATACCCCCCTCCCCTCCCCAGCACATCACACCCCCCATCCCGTCCCCAGCATCTCACACCACCCTCCCCTTAACAGCACCTCACACCCCCCATCCCGTCCCCAGCATCTCACACCACCCTCCCCTTACCAGCACCTCACACCCCCCCCCTCCCCAGCACCTCACACAAGCCCTCCCATCCCCAGCACCTCACACCCCCCTCCCCAGCACCTCACAACCCCCTCCCCTCCCCACACCTCACCCCCCCTCCCCTCCCCAGACCCTCACACGCCCCCTCCCCAGTACCTCACCCCCCCTCCCCTCCCCAGACCCTCACCCGCCCCCTCCCCAGCACCTCACCCCTTTCCCCTCCCCAGACCCTCACACGCCCCTCCCCTCCCCAGCACCTCACACCCCCCCTCCCCTCCCCAGCACCTCACACCCCCCCCTCTCGTCCCCAGCACCTCACCCCCCCCTCCCCAGCACCTCACCCCCCCTCCCCATCCCAGCACCTCACCCCCCCTCCCATCCCCAGCACCTCACACCCCCCTCCCGTCCCCAGCAACTCACACCCCCCTTCCCTCCCCTCCCCAGCACCTCACCCCCCTCCCCTCCCCAGCACCTCACCCCCCTCCCCTCCCCAGCACCTCACACCCCCCCTCCCA
>NC_134485.1:242616995-242677037 GCF_040206685.1 Ascaphus truei | reverse complement strand
CACCTCACACCCCCCTACCCTCACCAGCACCTCACCCCCCTCCCCTCCCCAGACCCTCACACGCCCCCTCCCCTCCCCAGACCCTCACACGCCCCCTCCCCAGACCCTCACACGCCCCCTCCCCTCCCCAGCACCTCACACCCCCCTCCCATCCCCAGCACCTCAAACCCCCCCTCCCCAAGACCTCACACCCCCCCTCCCGTCCCCAGCACCTCACACCCCACCTCCCCTCCCCAACATCTCACACCCCCCTCCCCTCCCCAGCACATCACACCCCCCCTCTCGTCCCCAGCACCTCACCCCCCCCCTCCCCAGCACCACACCCCCCCCCTCCCATCCCCAGCACCTCACACCCCCCCCTCCCCAGCACCTCACACCCCCCCTCCCCAGCACCTCACACCCCCCCTCCCCAGCACCTCACACCCCCCCTCGCCTCCCCAGCACCTCACACACCCCCCTCCCCAGCACCTCACCCCCCCTCCCCAGCACCTCACCCCCCCCCCTCCCCAGCACCTCACACCCCCCTCCCCAGCACCTCGCACCCCCCTCCCCAGCACCTCACACCCCCCTCCCCAGCACCTCACACCCCCCCTCCCCAGCACCTCTCACCCCCCTCCTAGCACCTCACACCCCCCTCCCCAGCACCTCACACCCCCCCTCCCCAGCACCTCTCACCCCCCCTCCCCAGCACCTCTCACCCCCCTCCCAGCACCTCACACCCCCCCTTCCCAGCACCTCACACCCCCTCCCGTCCCCAGCATCTCACACCACCCTCCCCAGCACCTCACACCCCCCTCCCCAGCACCTCACACCCCCCTCCCCAGCACCTCACACCCCCCCCCCAGCACCTCACAAAGCACCTCACACACCCCCTCCCTAGCACCTCACACCCCCCCCCCCAGCACCTCACAAAGCACCTCACACACCCCCTCCCTAGCACCTCACACCCCCCTCCCCAGCACCTCACCCCCCCTCCCCTCCCCTCCCCAGACCCTCACACGCCCCCTCCCCTCCCCAGACCCTCACACGCCCCCTCCCCTCCCCAGACCCTCACACACCCCCTCCCCACCCCTCCCCAACACCTCACACCCCCCTCCCGTCCCCAGCACCTCACACCCCACCTCCCCAACATCTCACACCCCCCCTCCCCTCCCCAGCACCTCACACACCCCCACCCCTCCCCAGCACCTCACATCCCCCCACTCGTCCACAGCACCTCACACCCCACCTCCCCTCCCCAACATCTCACACCCCCCTCCCCTCCCCAGCACATCACACCCCCCCTCTCGTCCCCAGCACCTCACCCCCCCCTCCCCAGCACCACACCCCCCCCCTCCCATCCCCAGCACCTCACACCCCCCCTCCCCAGCACCTCACACCCCCCCTCCCCAGCACCTCACACCCCCCCTCCCCAGCACCTCACACCCCCCCTCGCCTCCCCAGCACCTCACACACCCCCTCCCCAGCACCTCACCCCCCCTCCCCAGCACCTCACCCCCCCCCTCCCCAGCACCTCACACCCCCCTCCCCAGCACCTCGCACCCCCCCTCCCCAGCACCTCACACCCCCCTCCCCAGCACCTCACACCCCCCCTCCCCAGCACCTCTCACCCCCCTCCTAGCACCTCACACCCCCCTCCCCAGCACCTCACACCCCCCCTCCCCAGCACCTCTCACCCCCCCCTCCCCAGCACCTCTCACCCCCCTCCCAGCACCTCACACCCCCCCTTCCCAGCACCTCACACCCCCTCCCGTCCCCAGCATCTCACACCACCCTCCCCAGCACCTCACACCCCCCTCCCCAGCACCTCACACCCCCCTCCCCAGCACCTCACACCCCCCCCCCAGCACCTCACAAAGCACCTCACACACCCCCTCCCTAGCACCTCACACCCCCCCCCCAGCACCTCACAAAGCACCTCACACACCCCCTCCCTAGCACCTCACACCCCCCTCCCCAGCACCTCACCCCCCTCCCCTCCCCTCCCCAGACCCTCACACGCCCCCTCCCCTCCCCAGACCCTCACACGCCCCCTCCCCTCCCCAGACCCTCACACACCCCCTCCCCACCCCTCCCCAACACCTCACACCCCCCTCCCGTCCCCAGCACCTCACACCCCACCTCCCCAACATCTCACACCCCCCCTCCCCTCCCCAGCACCTCACACACCCCCACCCCTCCCCAGCACCTCACATCCCCCCACTCGTCCACAGCACCTCACCCCCCCTCCCATCCCCAGCACCTCACACCCCCACTCCCCTCCCCAGCACCTCACCCCCCCTCCCATCCCCAGCACCTCACACCCCTCTCCCATCCCCAGCACCTCACACCCCCCCTCCCGTCCCCAGCACCTCACACCCCCCTCCCATCCCCAGCACCTCACCCCCAGCACCTCACACCCCCCCTCCCCGCCCCAGCACCTCACACCCCCCCCTCCCATCCCCAGCATCTCACACCCCCCCTCCCATCCCCAGCATCTCACACCACCCTCCCCTTCCCAGCACCTCACACCCGCCCCCCCCTCCCCCCCCTCCCCAGCACCTCACACCCGCCCTCCCATCCCCAGCACCTCACACCCGCCCTCCCATCCCCAGCACCTCACACCCGCCCTCCCATCCCCAGCACCTCACACCCGCCCTCCCATCCCCAGCACATCACACCCGCCCTCCCATCCCCAGCACCTCACACCCGCCCTCCCATCCCCAGCACCTCACCCCCCTCCCCTCCCCACCCCAGACCCTCACATGCACCCTCCCCTCCCCTCCCCAGCACCTCACCCCCCCTCCCCAGACCCTCACACGCCCCCCTCCCCTCCCCAGCACCTCACACCCCCCTCCCATCCCCAGCACATCACACACACCCTCCCCGCCCCAGCACATCACACCCCCCCTCCCTTCCCCAGCACATCACACCCCCCCTCCCTTCCCCAGCACATCACACCCCCCCTCCCCTCCCCAACACCTCACACCCCACCCCCCGTCCCCAGCACCTCACACCCCACCTCCCGTCCCCAGCACCTCACACCCCACCTCCCCTCCCCAACACCTCACACCCCCCCTCCCCAGAACCTCACACCCCCCCTCCCATCCCCAGCACCTCACACCCCCCCTCCCCAGCACCTCAACCCCCCTCCCGTCCCCAGCACCTCACCCCCCACCTCCCCTCCCCAACACCTCACACCCCCCCCTCCCCAGAACCTCACACCCCCCCTCCCATCCCCAGCACCTCACACCCCCCCTCCCCAGCACCTCAACCCCCCTCCCGTCCCCAGCACCTCACCCCCCCTCCCCAGCACCTCACCCCCCTCCCGTCCCCAGCACCTCACACCCCCTCCCGTCCCCAGCACCTCACACCCCCCTCCCCTCTCCAGCACCTCATCTCCCCTCCCCTCCACCTCACCCCCCCTCCCCTCCCCAGCACCTCACCCCCCCTCCCCAGCACCTCACACCCCCCCAGCACCTCACCCCCCCTCCCCTCCCCAGCACCTCACACCCCCCCTCCCCTCCCCAGCACCTCACACCCCCCCTCCCCTCCCCAGCACCTCACACGCCCCCTCCCCTCCCCAGCACCTCACACCCCCCCTCCTCTCCCCAGCACCTCACTCCCCCTCCCCTCCCCTCCCAGCACCTCACCCCCCCTCCCCAGCACCTCACCCCCCCTCCCCTCCCCAGCACCTCACACCCCCCTCTCCTCCCCAGCACCTCACACCCCCCCTCCCCTCCCCAGCACCTCACACCCCCCCTCCCCTCCCCAGCACCTCACACGCCCCCTCCCCTCCCCAGCACCTCACACCCCCCCTCCTCTCCCCAGCACCTCACCCCCCTCCCCTCCACTCCCAGCACCTCACCCCCCCTCCCCAGCACCTCACCCCCCCTCCCCTCCCCAGCACCTCACACCCCCCTCCCCTCCCCAGCACCTCACACGCCCCCTCCCCTCCCCAGCACCTCACACCCCCCCCTCCTCTCCCCAGCACCTCACCCCCCTCCCCTCCACTCCCATCACCTCACCCCCCCTCCCCAGCACCTCACCCCCCCCTCCCCTCCCCAGCACCTCACACCCCCCTCCCCTCCCCAGCACCTCACACCCCCCTCTCCTCCCCAGCACCTCACCCCCCCCCCCTCCCCTCCCCAGCACCTCACACCCCCCCTCCCCTCGCCAGCACCTCACACCCCCCCTCCCCAGCACCTCACCCCCTCCCCAGCAAAACATACGCCCACTCCCTTCCCCAGCACCTCACACCCCCCCTCCCATCCCCAGCATCTCACACCCCCTCCCCTCCCCAGCACCTCACACCCAGCACCTCACACCCAGCACCTCACACCCCCCCTCCCCTCCCCTCCCCTGCACCTCACACCCCCCCGTCCCCAGCATCTCACACCACCCTCCCCTTCCCAGCACCTCACACCCCGCCCTCCCATCCCGAGCACCTCACACCCCCCCTCCCCAGCAACTCTCACCCACCCTCCCCTCCCCAGCACCTCACCCCTCCTCCCCTCCCCTCCCCAGACCCTCACACGCCCCCTCCCCTCCCCTCCCCAGCACCTCACCCCCCTCCCCTCCCCTCACACTCCCCCTCCCCAGCACCTCACCCCCCTCCCCTCCCCTCCACAGACCCTCACACTCCCCCTCCCCTCCCCAGCACCTCAGCCCCCCTCCCCTCCCCAGCACCTCAGCCCCCCTCCCCTCCCCTCCCCAGCACCCCACCTCCCCTCCCCAGCACCTCACACCCCCCCTCCTGTCCCCAGTACATCACACCCCCCCTCCCCTCCCCAGCACATCACACCCCCCTCCCCACCCCAGCACATCACACCCCCCCTCCCTGCCCCCGCACATCACACCCCCCCTCCCTGCCCCCGCACATCACACCCCCCCTCCCCAGCACATCACACCCCCCCTCCTGTCCCCAGCACCTCACACCCCACCTCCCCAACACCTCACACCCCCCCTCCCGTCCCCAGCACCTCACACCCCCTCCCGTCCCCAACACCTCACACCCCCCTCCCATCCCCAGCACCTCACACCTCCCCTCCCCAGCACCTCACCCCCTCCTCCCGTCCCCAGCACCTCACACCCCCTTCCCCAGCACCTCTCCCCCCCTCCCGTCCCCAGCACCTCACATCCCCCCTCCCGTCCCCAACACCTCACACCCCCCTCCCTTCCCCAGCACCTCACCCCCCCCTCCCCAGCACCTCACACCCACCCTCCCCTCCCCAGCACCTCACACCCCCCTCCCGTCCCCAGCACCTCACACCCCCCCTCCCGTCCCCAGCACCTCACACCCCCCCTCCCATCCCCAGCACCTCACCCCCCCTCCCCTTCCCAGCACCTCACTCCCCTCCCCTCCCCTCCCCAGCACCTCATCCCCCTCCCTTCCCCTCCCCAGCACCTCACACCCCCACTCCCCAGCACCTCACACCCCCCCTCCCCTCCCAAGCACCTCTCCCCCACTCCCCTCCCCAGCACCTCACCCCCCCTCCCCTCCCGAGCACCTCACCCCCCCTCCCCTCCCCTCCCCAACACCTCACACCCCCCCTCCCCTCCCAGCACCTCACCCCCCTCCCCTCCCCAGCACCTCACACGCCCCCTCCCCTCCCCAGCACCTCACACACCCCCTCCCCAGCACCTCACACGCCCCCTCCCCTCCCCAGCACCTCACACACCCCCTCCCCTCCCCAGCACCTCACCCCCCCTCTACTCCCCAGCACCTCACCCCCCCTCCCCTCCCCAGCACCTCACACCCCCTCCCCTCCCCAGCACCTCACACACCCCCTCCCCAGCACCTCACCCCCCCTCCCCTCCCCAGCACATCACCCCTCCTCCCCTCCCCAGCACCTCACACCCCCTCCCCTCCCCAGCACCTCACACCACCCCTCCCCTACCAGCACCTCACACCCCCCTCCCCTCCCCAGCACCTCACACCCCCCTCCCCTCCCCAGCACCTCACCCCCCTCCCCTCCCCAGCACCTCACACCCCCTCCCCTCCCCAGCACCTCACACCACCCCTCCCCTACCAGCACCTCACACCCCCCTCCCCTCCCCAGCACCTCACACCCCCTCCCCTCCCCAGCACCTCACACCACCCCTCCCCTACCAGCACCTCACCCCCCTCCCCTACCCAGCACCTCACAAGCTCCCTCCCCTCCCCAGCACCTCACACGCCTCCTCCCGTCCCCAGCACCTCACACCCCCCCTCCCCTCCCCAGCACGTCACCCCCCTCTCCCCTCCCCAGCACCTCACCCCCCTCCCCTACCCAGCACCTCACAAGCTCCCTCCCCTCCCCAGCACCTCACACGCCTCCTCCCGTCCCCAGCACCTCACACCCCCCCCTCCCCTCCCCAGCACGTCACCCCCCTCTCCCCTCCCCAGCACCTCACACCCCCCCTCCCCTCCCCAGCACCTCACACCCCCCTCCCGTCCCCAGCACCTCACACCCCCCCTACCCTCCCCAGCACCTCACACCCCCCCCTACCCTCCCCAGCACCTAACACCCCCCCTCCCATCCCCAGAACCTCACACCCCCTTCCCGTCCCCAGCACCTCACCCCCCCCTTCCCAGCACCTCAGACCCCCCCTCCCCTCCCCAGCACCTCACACCCCCCCTCCCGTCCCCAGCACCTCACAACCGCCCCTCCCCAGCACCTCACATGCCCCCTCCCCTCCCCAGCATCACACCCCCCCTCCCATCCCCAGCACCTCACACCCCCTCCCATCCCCAGCACCTCACACGCCCTCCCATCCCAAGCACCTCCCCCCTCCCCTCCCCAGCACCTCACACCCCCCTCCCTTCCCCAGCACCTCACCCCCCCTCCCCAGCACCTCACACCCCCCTCCCATCCCAAGCACCTCACACCCACCCTCCCCTCCCCAGCACCTCACACCCCCCTCCCGTCCCCAGCACCTCACACCCCCCCTCCCATCCCCAGCACCTCACTCCCCCCCTCCCGTCCCCAGCACCTCACACCCCCCCTCCCGTCCCCAGCACCTCACATCCCCCCTCCCGTCCCCAGCACCTCACACACCCCCTCCCGTCCCCAGCACCTCACACCCCCCCTCCCGTCCCCAGCACCTCACACCCCCCTCCCGTCCCCAGCACCTCACACCCCCACTCCCCTCCCCAGCACCTCACATGCCCCTTCCCCTCCCCAGCATCACACCCCCCTCCCATCCCCAGCACCTCACCACCCTCCCGTCCCCAGCACCTCACACCCCCCCTCCCGTCCCCAGCACCTCACAACCCCCCTCCCCAGCACCTCACCCCCCCTCCCGTCCCCAGCACCTCACACCCCCCTTCCCAGCACCTCACCCCCCCTCCCCTCCCCAGCACCTCACACACCCCTCCCCTCCCCAGCACCTCACCCCCCCTCCCCTCCCCAGCACCTCACCCCCCCTCCCCTCCCCTCCCCAGCACCTCACACACCCCTCCCCTCCCCAGCACCTCACCCCCCTCCCCTCCCCAGCACCTCACTCACCCCTCCCCTCCCCAGCACCTCACCCCCCTAGCCTCCCCTCCCCAGCACCTCACACACCCCTCCCCTCCCCAGCACCTCACACACCCCTCCCCTCCCCAGCACCTCACCCCCCTCCCCTCCCAAGCACCTCACTCACCCCTCCCCTCCCCAGCACCTCACCCCCCTAGCCTCCCCTCCCCAGCACCTCTCACACCCCTCCCCTCCCCAGCACCTCACCCCCCCTCCCTCCCCTCCCCAGCACCTCACCCCCCCTCCCCTCCCCAGCACCTCACCCCCCCTCCCCTCCCCAGCACCTCTCACACCCCTCCCCTCCCCAGCACCTCACACGCCCCCTCCCCTCTACCTCACACCCCCCCTCCCCTCCCCAGCACCTCACCCCCCCTCCCCTCCCCAGCACCTCACCCCCCCTCCCCTCCCCAGCACCTCACCCCCCCTCCCCTCCCCAGCACCTCACCCCCCCTCCCCTCCCCAGCACCTCACCCCCCCTCCCTCTCCTCCCTCCCCTCCCCTCCCTCCCCTCCCCAGCACCTCACCCCCCCTCCCTCTCCTCCCTCCCCTCCCCTCCCTCCCCTCCCCAGCACCTCACCCCCCCTCCCCTCCCCAGCACCTCACCCCCCCTCCCCTCCCCAGCACCTCACCCCCCCTCCCTCCCCAGCACCTCACCCCCCCTCCCTCCCCTCCCCTCCCCTCCCCAGCACCTCACCCCCCCTCCCCTCCCCAGCACCTCACACCCCCCTCCCCTCCCCAGCACCTCACACCCCCCCTCCCCTCCCCAGCACCTCACACCCCCCTCCCCTCCCCAGCACCTCACAGCCCCCTCCCCTCCCCAGCACCTCACACCCCCCTCCCCAGCACCTCACAGCCCCCTCCCCTCCCCAGCACCTCACACCCCCCTCCCCAGCACCTCACACCCCTCCTCCCCTCCCCAGCACCTCACACCCCCCCTCCCCTCCCCAGCACCTCACACCCCCCCTCCCCTCCCCAGCACCTCACACCCCCCCTCCCCAGCACCTCACACCCCCCCTCCCCTCCCCTCCCCAGCACCTCACACCCCCCCTCCCCTCCCCTCCCCAGCACCTCACACCCCCCCCTCCCCAGTACCTCACACCCCCCTCCCCTCCCCAGCCCCTCACACCCCCCTCCCCTCCCCAGCCCCTCACACCCTCCCCTCCCCAGTACCTCACACCCCCCCTCCCCTCCCCAGCACCTCACCCCCCCTCCCCTCCCCAGTACCTCACACCCCCCCTCCCCTCCCCAGCACCTCACCCCCCCTCCCCTCCCCAGCACCTCACCCCCCCTCCCCTCCCCAGCACCTCACCCCCCCTCCCCTCCCCAGCACCTCACCCCCCCTCCCCTCCCCAGCACCTCACCCCCCCTCCCCTCCCCAGCACCTCACCCCCCCTCCCCTCCCCAGCACCTCACCCCCCCTCCCTCTCCTCCCTCCCCTCCCCTCCCCTCCCTCCCCTCCCCAGCACCTCACCCCCCCTCCCTCTCCTCCCTCCCCTCCCCTCCCCTCCCTCCCCTCCCCAGCACCTCACCCCCCCTCCCCTCCCCAGCACCTCACCCCCCCTCCCCTCCCCAGCACCTCACCCCCCCTTCCCTCCCCAGCACCTCACCCCCCCTCCCTCCCCAGCACCTCACCCCCCCTCCCTCCCCTCCCCTCCCTCCCCTCCCCTCCCCAGCACCTCACCCCCCTCCCCTCCCCAGCACCTCACACCCCCCTCCCCTCCCCAGCACCTCACCCCCCCAACCTCCCCAGCACCTCACCCCCCCAACCTCCCCAGCACCTCACCCCCCCAACCTCCCCAGCACCTCACCCCCCCTCCCTCTCCTCCCTCCCCTCCCCTCCCCTCCCTCCCCTCCCCAGCACCTCACCCCCCCTCCCTCCCCTCCCTCCCCTCCCCAGCACCTCACCCCCCCTCCCTCCCCAGCACCTCACCCCCCCTCCCTCCCCTCCCTCCCCTCCCCTCCCCTCCCCAGCACCTCACCCCCCCTCCCCTCCCCAGCACCTCACACCCCCCTCCCCTCCCCAGCACCTCACCCCCCCTCCCCTCCCCAGCACCTCACACCCCCCTCCCCTCCCCAGCACCTCACACCCCCCCTCCCCTCCCCAGCACCTCACACCCCCCCTCCCCTCCCCAGCACCTCACACCCCCCCTCCCCTCCCCAGCACCTCACACCCCCCCTCCCCTCCCCAGCACCTCACACCCCCCCTCCCCTCCCCAGCACCTCACACCCCCCCTCCCCTCCCCAGCACCTCACACCCCCCTCCCCTCCCCAGCACCTCACAGCCCCCTCCCCTCCCCAGCACCTCACACCCCCCCTCCCCTCCCCAGCACCTCACACCCCCCTCCCCTCCCCAGCACCTCACACCCCCCTCCCCTCCCCAGCACCTCACAGCCCCCTCCCCTCCCCAGCACCTCACACCCCCCTCCCCAGCACCTCACAGCCCCCTCCCCAGCACCTCACACCCCCCTCCCCAGCACCTCACAGCCCCCTCCCCAGCACCTCACACCCCCCTCCCCAGCACCTCACACACCCTCCTCCCCTCCCCAGCACCTCACACCCCCCCTCCCCTCCCCAGCACCTCACACCCCCCCTCCCCTCCCCTCCCCAGCACCTCACACCCCCCCTCCCCTCCCCTCCCCAGCACCTCACACCCCCCCTCCCCTCCCCTCCCCAGCACCTCACACCCCCCCCTCCCCTCCCCAGCACCTCACACCCCCCCTCCCCTCCCCTCCCCAGCACCTCACACCCCCCCCTCCCCAGTACCTCACACCCCCCTCCCCTCCCCAGCCCCTCACACCCCCCTCCCCTCCCCAGCCGCTCACACCCCCCTCCCCTCCCCAGCCGCTCACACCCCCCTCCCCTCCCCAGCCCCTCACACCCCCCTCCCCTCCCCAGCCCCTCACACCCTCCCCTCCCCAGCACCTCACACCCCCCTCCCCTCCCCAGCCCCTCACACCCCCCTCCCCTCCCCAGCCCCTCACACCCTCCCCTCCCCTCCCCAGCCCCTCACACCCTCCCCTCCCCTCCCCAGCCCCTCACACCCCCCTCCCCTCCCCAGCCCCTCACACCCTCCCCTCCCCTCCCCAGCCCCTCACACCCTCCCCTCCCCTCCCCAGCCCCTCACACCCCCCTCCCCTCCCCAGCCCCTCACACCCTCCTCCCCTCCCCAGCCCCTCACACCCTCCCCTCCCCAGCACCTCACACCCCCCTCCCCTCCCCAGCCCCTCACACCCCCCTCCCCTCCCCAGCCCCTCACACCCTCCCCTCCCCAGCACCTCACACCCCCCTCCCCTCCCCAGCCCCTCACACCCCCCTCCCCTCCCCAGCCCCTCACACCCTCCCCTCCCCTCCCCAGCCCCTCACACCCCCCTCCCCTCCCCAGCCCCTCACACCCCCCTCCCCTCCCCAGCCCCTCACACCCTCCCCTCCCCTCCCCAGCCCCTCACACCCCCCTCCCCTCCCCAGCCCCTCACACCCTCCCCTCCCCAGTACCTCACACCCTCCCCTCCCCAGTACCTCACACCCCCCTCCCCTCCCCAGCCCCTCACACCCTCCCCTCCCCAGCCCCTCACACCCTCCCCTCCCCAGTACCTCACACCCTCCCCTCCCCAGTACCTCACACCCTCCCCTCCCCAGTACCTCACACCCTCCCCTCCCCAGTACCTCACACCCCCCTGCCCTCCCCAGCCCCTCACACCCTCCCCTCCCCAGCCCCTCACACCCTCCCCTCCCCAGTACCTCACACCCTCCCCTCCCCAGTACCTCACACCCTCCCCTCCCCAGTACCTCACACCCTCCCCTCCCCAGTACCTCACACCCCCCTGCCCTCCCCAGCCCCTCACACCCCCCCCCTCCCCTCCCCAGCCCCTCCCACCCCCCCTCTCCTCCCACCCCCCCAGCCCCTCCCACCCCCCTTCTCCTCCCACCCCCCCCTCCCCTCCCCAGCCCCTCCCACCCCCCTCCCCTCCCCAGCCCCTCCCACCCCCCTCCCCTCCCCAGCCCCTCCCACCCCCCTCCCCTCCCCAGCCCCTCCCACCCCCCTCCCCTCCCCAGCCCCTCCCACCCCCCTCCCCTCCCCAGCCCCTCCCACCCCCCTCCCCTCCCCAGCCCCTCCCACCCCCCTCCCCAGCCCCTCCCCAGCCCCTCCCCCCTCCCCTCCCCAGCCCCTCCCCAGCCCCTCCCACCCCCCTCCCCTCCCCAGCCCCTCCCACCCCCCTCCCCTCCCCAGCCCCTCCCACCCCCCTCCCCTCCCCAGCCCCTCCCCTCCCCAGCCCCTCCCACCCCCCTCCCCTCCCCAGCCCCTCCCACCCCCCTCCCCTCCCCAGCCCCTCCCCTCCCCAGCCCCTCCCACCCCCCTCCCCTCCCCAGCCCCTCACACCCCCCTCCCCTCACACCCCCCTCCCCTCCCCAGCCCCTCACACCCCCCCCTCCCCAGCCCCTCACACCCCCCCCCTCCCCAGCCCCTCACACCCCCCCCCCGCCCCTCCCCAGCCCCTCCCACCCCCCTCCCCTCCCCAGCCCCTCACACCCCCCCCTCCCCAGCCCCTCACACCCCCCCCCTCCCCAGCCCCTCACACCCCCCCCCCTCCCCAGCCCCTCACACCCCCCCCCTCCCCAGCCCCTCACACCCCCCCCCTCCCCAGCCCCTCACACCCCCCCTCCCCTCCCCAGCACCTCACACCCCCCCTCCCCTCCCCAGCACCTCACACCCCCCCTCCCCTCCCCAGCACCTCACACCCCCCCTCCCCTCCCCAGCACCTCACACCCCCCCTCCCCTCCCCAGCACCTCACACCCCCCCTCCCCTCCCCAGCACCTCACACCCCCCCTCCCCTCCCCAGCACCTCACACCCCCCTCCCCTCCCCAGCACCTCACACCCCCCCTCCCCTCCCCAGCACCTCACACCCCCCCTCCCCTCCCCAGCCCCTCACACCCCCCCCTCCCCTCCCCAGCACCTCACACCCCCCTCTCATCCCCAGCACCTCACACCCCCCCTCCCCTCCCCAGCACCTCACACCCCCCCTCCCGTCCCAAGCACCTCACACCAACCCTCCCCAGCACCTCACACCCCCCCTCCCCTCCCCAGCACCTCACACCCCCCCTCCCCTCCCCAACACCTCACACCCCCCCTCCCGTCCCAAGCACCTCACACCAACCCTCCCCAGCACCTCACACACCCCCTCCCCTCCCCAGCACCTCACACACCCCCCTCCCCTCCCCAGCACCTCACACCAACCCTCCCCAGCACCTCACACACCCCCTCCCCTCCCCAGCACCTCACACACCCCCTCCCCTCCCCAGCACCTCACACCCCCCCCTCCCCAGCACCTCACACCCCCCCTCCCCTCCCCAGCACCTCACACCCCCCCTCCCCAGCACCTTACACCCCCCCTCCCCTCCCCAGCACCTCACACCCCCCCTCCCCAGCACCTTACACCCCCCCTCCCCTCCCCAACACCTCACACCCCCCCTCCCCTCCCCAGCACCTCACACCCCCCCTCCCCTCCCCAACACCTCACACCCCCCCTCCCCTCCCCAGCACCTCACACCCCCCCTCCCCTCCCCAGCACCTCACACCCCCCCTCCCCTCCCTAGCACCTCACACCCCCCCTCCCCTCCCCAGCACCTCACACCCCCCCTCCCCTCCCTAGCACCTCACACCCCCCCTCCCCTCCCCAGCACCTCACACCCCCGCTCCCCTCCCCAGCACCTTACACCCCCCCTCCCCTCCCCAACACCTCACACCCCCCCTCCCCTCCCCAGCACCTCACACCCCCCCTCCCCTCCCCAGCACCTCACACCCCCCCTCCCCTCCCTAGCACCTCACACCCCCCCTCCCCTCCCCAGCACCTCACACCCCCGCTCCCCTCCCCAGCACCTCACACCCCCCCTCCCCTCCCCAGCACCTCACACCCCCCCTCCCCTCCCCAGCACCTCACACCCCCCTCCCCTCCCCTCCCCAGCACCTCACACCCCCCTCCCCACCCCAGCACCTCACACCCCCCCTCCCCTCCCCAGCACCTCACACCCCCCCTCCCCTCCCCAGCACCTCACATCCCCCTCCCCTCCCCAGCACTTCACATCCCCCATCCCCAGCACCTCACATCCCCAGCACCTCACATCCCCCTCCCCTCCCCAGC
Source organism: Ascaphus truei (assembly GCF_040206685.1). Lineage (NCBI taxonomy): Eukaryota > Metazoa > Chordata > Amphibia > Anura > Ascaphidae > Ascaphus > Ascaphus truei. The sequence continues at coordinate 242,663,420 of NC_134485.1, read as the reverse complement.
ACCTCACATCCCCCTCCCCTCCCCAGCACCTCACATCCCCCCATCCCTCCCCAGCACCTCACATCCCCCCTCCCCTCCCCAGCACCTCACATCCCCCCTCCCCTCCCCAGCACCTCACACCCCCCCTCCCCAGCACCTCACCTTGCGGCAGAGCAGGCAGGACAGCACGCTCGCAAGCAGCGGGCACAGGAAGTGCCACACGCATAGAGCATGCAAGCCATGAGAGCAGGAGCAGGCTCGAGGGGGAGGAGGAGGGGGAGAGTGGGCTCCCGGGCGCGGTGAAAGCGGGATCGTGGGGGGCAAAGCGGGCTAGTGGGGGGGGGAAAGTGGGCTCGGGAGGGAGGAGGACGGGGAAAGTGGGCTTGGGAGGGAGGAGGACGGGGAAAGCGGGCTCGGGAGGGAGGAGGACGGGGAAAGCGGGCTCGGGAGGGAGGAGGACGGGGAAAGCGGGCTCGGGAGAGAGGATGACGGGGAAAGCCGCCGCGGGCCGCACATTGAGTGCAGGCGGGCCACGTGTTGTGCAGGCCTGCTGTATAGGGTGAATAGGCAGACACAAACAGGTGAGGTCACCAGACAGATATTGGTTCCCAAGGCGTTTGTTAAATCTGTATTCACTCTAGCCCCGTAGCCCTTGGGGTGGTCACCTCGGTAGGGATAAAACATTGGACCGTATTTCATCCCGATTCTATTGGCCAGGGATGCATGGTGATATTGCTAAGTTATGTGCGGCATGTCCTGAGTGCCCGCTAACTAGTCCGAAGGGACAAAAACCAGCCCCTCTGGTTCCTCTACCCTTGGTGTCAGTTCCCTTTGAGAGGATTGGGGTAGACTTGGTAGGACCTCTAGAATCTTTTGTGAAAGGACACAGGTTTATTCTTGTAATAGTTGACTATGCGACAAGATATCCTGAGGAGTTCCCGCTGAAGACAGCAACGGCGAAGCAAGTAGCCAACAAGTTGTGGGAGCTGTTCTCACGGGTTGGACTCCCCCAGGTTATGTTGACAGACCATGGTACACATTTTATGGCTAAACTAATGCAGGATGTCTTAAAATTATTAGAGGTCAAGTCGGTTCGGACATCGGTCTACCATCCACAGACTGACGAATTGGTGGAAAGATTTAACTGAACTCTAAAAGGGCTGCTGAGAAAGTTTGTAGATTCAGAGAAGAGAGCCTGGGATGAACTTCTCCCTTTTCTGTTGTTCGCAGTGCGGGAAGTTCCCCAGGCCTCCACGGGATTCTCTCCTTTTGAACTGCTGTATGACCACCAACCCCGCGGTATCCTAGACCTCCTAAAGAAGTCCTGGGAGGAACAGCGGTCCCCTTCTAAGAATACCCTGCAATATGTATTGGACCTTAGGAAGCGCCTAGATGTGGTCGGGCATTTTGCCAGGGAGAATCTTAGATCAGTTCAGGACAGTCAGGAGAGACATTACAATCAGAATGCTCACATGAGAGTGTTTCACCCGGGAGACCAGGTGATGTTATCATTACCCAGTTGCGAGAGTAAACTCCTGGCCAAATGGCAGGGCCCATTCGAAGTACTCCGCCGCACGGGTGATTACGAGATCGCTCAACCAGGGTCCAGGAAGGGTAAACAAATTTACCATGTGAACTTTCTGAAACCCTGGAAGATGCAGCGGGCTCTATTCATCCACCCAGTGGAGGAGGAAACGGACTTGGGTCCTCAGTCCCCACGGGAGAACATCGTGGGTGACGATAAAATCCCAATGGGTAAACAGTTGTCCTGTGAACAAAAAGGGGACTTGTTAGCAATAATTACACAATTCCATGATGTTTTTTCTGATTTACCAGGGCAAACTAATTTAATTTCACATATGATCAAGACAGCACCTGGGGTAAAAGTACGTTCCCGTCCTTATAGGTTGCCTGAAAGTCGTAGGGCCCTGGTAGAGAAGGAGGTACAAGAAATGTTACACTTAGGAGGGATTGAGGAATCATGCAGTGAGTAGTGTAGTCCACTAGTTATGGTCCCTAAACCCAATGGGAAGGTAAGATTTTCTGTGGCCCTCCGAAAGGTCAATGCGGTATCCAAGTTTGACGCATATCCGATGCCAAGGGTGGACGAGTTAATTGACGCCCTTATTAACGCGGAATATATATCCACGCTGGACTTAACAAAAGGGTACTGGCAAATACCTTTGGAGGAAAAGTCCAAGTGCAAAACAGCCTTTGCCACTCCCATGGGTTTATACCAGTTTGTGACAATGCCATTTGGACTGCATGGAGCCCCAGCCACATTTCAGAGACTTATGGAAAAGTGCTGAGACCCCATGGGGCTTATGCCGCAGCCTACCTAGATGACATTGTCATTTATAGTAAACACTGGCGGGCCCATCTAAATAGGCTGAAAGCGGTCCTCAAATGTCTGAGAGGCAGGGCTCACAGCCAATCCTAAGAAATGTGCCTTAGGTAAGGCGGAAATCAAATACTTAGGGTATGCAGTGGGAGGTGGAAAAGTAAGGCCACTAGCCGACAAGGTAGTTCCCTGAAAGAAGTTTCGACCCCCCAAACAAAAACGCAGGTACGCTCTCTGCTGGGTTTAGCAGGGTACTATCGGCGGTTCATCCCCAACTACTCGGAAGTTGCAGCCCCATTAATGGACCTCACAAAAAAGTGTGCCCCTACACAAGTGGTATGGTCAAGGGAGTGTCAGAGAGCCTTTGAGGACATAAAAATGTGTCTATCAGAGGGTCCCGTCCTTAGAAGCTCAGACTTCAATAGGCCTTTTGTAGTGCAGACCGATGCATCAGAAATAGGGCTAGGGGCAGTGTTTTCACAACAGTTTGAGGGAGTGGAACATCCGATCTTTTTCCTGAGTAGGAAATTGTTCCCGAGGGAAAAAAACTACTCAGTGATTGAGAAGGAGTGCCTCGCGGTAAAGTGGGCAATCGAGGCTTTGAGGCATTACCTGGCAGGAGTCCATTTTACTTTGGTGACGGATCATGCTCCACTGAAGTGGTTAAATAGCATGAAGGATTCCAATGCTAGATTCACTAGGTGGTATATGGCCCTCCAACCCTTCTCATTTGAGATTCAGCATAGGCCGGGAAAAGAGAACGCAAATGCTGACTTCTTTTCTAGAGAAGGGGTGGATGATCGGGCTTCAGCCGTGCGTAGCCCCAGCCACACACTAACAGGGGAGGAATGTGACAGGGTAAACAAACGCCACCAGTTATATGCCTGGGAAACCTATGTCTAGTCTGCAGTGCAGCACTGACTAGGTTAACTTCAGCTGGGAACCTTAGGACAATTAGTTGGATCCCAGCTGCCTAATCAAGGTGTGTTAAAACCCAGGCTGTAGACACATGGAGGCTGTCTGTTGAGGAGTGAGGAGTAAGCTGCTAAAGGGATTGCTAAAGAGTTTCCTGATACAAGGTCTGATTAGAAAAGTAGATGAATTGTGAACTGTCTGTCCCCTGCATAGAAAAGGGCAACTGCCATATACACTGTCTGCTAAAGAGAAACTGTTTTTGTCTGTCTGCTGAAGAAAAGCCATTTTCCTTTTGTTGCTGATGAAAAGCTATTTTTGTTTTGTTTGCTGTATATTTTTCAAGGCTAAATAAATAAGCCTTGTCAAGAAACCCGCGTGTGTAGTTGCATGTACCCTGCAACACGAAGCTACTCCACACCAGCCATAGCCGGGGCTATGGGGACTCAGTGATTACATATCACACTATTCTGTCCCTGTTACATTCCCCTCTTGTTACCCCCAGCCATCCTTATTTATACTGTTACTGCTTAACCCTTCATTCCCCAATGTCCGGTGTTAGCTCCTTTTATTATTATTAACTATCATGCTCTATTAGCATTATCTGCTAAACCACCTAGAGCTTTTACACATTTTTTGTTGTTCTCAAATCACAGAGGATCCCTGCTGGCTGGAGGCGCTGCACCTACTGAGAACAAGGTAACCACCGCGGAGCACTCAGCCCTCCTGTTACCAAAAGGTATGCACCATCACACAGCGTAGCAGGAAAAGGCATACCTACCCCTATCTCACTTAGAGGCAGGGGTAGATGGTCTACATAAGCATTTACAAACAAACAATTTGGATTTTTTTTCTGTAGACATTGGAGCCTCTGTTTTACACAGATGTAGCACAACTTACTGTCCTCTGTGGTAGGATTTACACTTTCCCAGTGCGGCTTCAGCTCTCGTGGCCCGAGGACAGTAAACATCCCAGGAGGATTAACCCTGCGGGGTTCCAGGTTTCTGAATGTGACCCCACAGTGTTAAATTCCTTTTGGGCCATCTGCAGGGAGAGAAATACTGATATACACACTAGATACTTATCTGGAAGGTGAGTAAGTTCTTTGATTACAGACACAGACTTAGAAGTACTATTTAATGAAAAACAATCTACAAATGTTCTTTACTGACCTATGTAAAGACATATTTGTTATACCACTATACTTTGATGTGACCTTAACAGATTTTTTACAAATCTGCCTAACCTACCTTCATCAAATTTATTACAAGTAACAGAAGGATTCATTAAAAACTCCCTGGCATCTCAGCAGCTATTAGAAACTGACAGCTTCAAGGTACATATGGGGGAAAGTGGAATTGGTTTTATGAAATAGGTCCATGCATGTGCCTGAAATCTTAATTTTAAAACAAGGTCAGTGAACGGTCTTCTTAATATTAGGAAGACATAGATTCAGCCTGACATTTCTCTGTAACAGCAAAAGCCATCTTAAATAGTAGTCCTAGGGGTCCAAAACACAATATCCTAGAAGCTTATTTCCATACATATTCTACCAAAAGTACTGTAACAGATGATTGACATCCATCCAATCAGACTAAAAAGACACGATTAGATTTCTTTCAAACATCATCACTTTGCACTGTCGACCTATAGTAACTGTAATTTTCCTGGAGGAGACAACAATATACTTTTCTACAATAGTTAGTGATTCTGGTGTATTTGTGTACCCTGTACATGTAGTGTATATATGTACAGTGGCGAGAAAACATTTGTGAACCCCGATGAGAATTACGGAAATCCCATCATTTTTTCCATGATAACCTGCTTTAATCGAAACCAGTCTTTTCTTAAATATTCAATAGGGTTTATAGTAACCAATTCCATGTCTTTTGAAACAAAATGACGTATGAATTAGACAAAAAATTAGTCACGAAGAGTCTTGGTATGTGAAAAAGTAAGTGAAACCCTGGTTTTATCAGCAAAATTAAAGGGGATAATTATAATCGTGTGTTTAAATAACTAGGTACATGTTCAGGTATGAGTTTTGGAGGCCCCATCCTATATAAAGATCAGAAACTTTGTTAGTTCGGTCTTCACCACACGTGTGTGGAAACAAGTCATGCCACAATCAAAAGAAAATCTGAGAACCTCAGAAAAGCAGTAATTGACGCTCATCAGTCTAGAAAGGGTTACAAAACTATTTCTAAGGATTTGGGCCAATTCACTGTCAGACAAATGGATACATTTGAAAACCACCGTCACTCTACTGAGGAGCGGTCATCCTACCAAAATCTCAGCAAGAACAAACTGGCAAATCATCCAGGAAGTCACAAAGAGCCCCAGAGTAATATGCAAGGATCTGCAGGACAGTTTTGCCTTGCTAATGCGAGTGTGTGACAGTGATGGGGTTAACCAGACTTACTAATTAAGGTTCGGTCCACTTGGTTACCCTTGATCCATGTGTTGAGGTCCTAGAGTGTCAGCTCTTGGACCCAGATGTCCTAAACGCAATACTGTGACTGTGAGCAAATTAAGCGACATTAAAGATTTCTTTGTGTTTTGCCTTTCCTGGGGTGCTGGGATCGGGAGATTTCTAGGCTGTAAGTTTCAGGGTGGGTTTGCCGGAGAAAGTCTTTACAGAATGTGTCTATGTATCGGGTTCCAAAGTTATGGGATAACCCAGGAGTTGGATCCGGGAATCGAGCCGGGAATCGAGCCAAGCACATTGCTCCGGGCAAACTCTGACTCTGGCAACGATCTGACTCTGCTTACGACTCACCGCCAGGATACCTGCTGCAGCATCTTCCAGACAAGGTAAATGGGCATGAAGGGGTTAATGTATACCTGCAATCATACACGGGGTCCCTAGTATAAAGAGGGGTCCCTAGTATAAGGAGGGTGCCCAGATACATGACCTGGTATAGGGGTTTGGGGGTGCTCCAGCTATGTGATAAAGCTGAGAGTGATTTCTTGTGTGTAAAAGTTTTGAAAAGTTATTTCTAAAGTGTGCCAAGAATGAGGCTACTGAGTGTAGGCAATATATACTCTCACTCCATCCCTGACACCAGTACAGGGGCTTATATATTTTATCACACAAAAAGACAGGACACGGTATATTTTATTAAAGAGTTATATTTAATAGGTATATGTACTGATAACCTGTGAATGAACTATGGGATTTCCAAGTCATGGATTCCAAGCGACCAGATGGCTACCAAGCTTGGTGCCTTTGGGTCTGTGCGGAGTTCGGATTTGAAAGCCTCAGGGATGCCAAGGTGTTAGAACAGGAGGGGTACTGCAGTTCTGCTTGAGTACACGCATCCTGGGCTAACACAGGGCTCTCCAGCCACCATTTGCCAGATCCCAGATTCTGTGGAGCCTGGACAGTGGATGGGCTCAGTATGCAAAGAGGCAGAGGTGCCAGGTTGGCGCATGCCCCTTTGCAGAATGAAAAAAGGTACCCACCCGGCTTTACAATACCGGCAAATTGGTGATTGGCTGGCAGGAGAATTCCCACGCTCTGATAGGCTGTAAAGGTTTGTGAATGGGACGCTGAAACCCATAAGGAACCTCGCAGCCAATGAGGAGCGCAGATTCCAAGAGCCAAACCATCAGTTGAAGTGGAATCATGTTTTTGTGTCATTTTTTTAATCAGCTTATTTCTATCTATTATTATGACTTAGATTAAGATCTAATAACATTTTAGGTTTGAAATATTTGAAAATCCTAAGTAGTTCACAAAACTTTCCACTGTACATACTGTATATCCATACACAAATAACATATATTTTACTTGTATACATATCTATACCACAGATAACTATTTAAATGTAATCTGTACAGTGACTGAGGATGGCTGCAGTAACCATATTTTGCCCTGTAAGAGTTTTTGTGTCAGTCCAAAAAAAAAAAAAAAAAGGAGGCAACATTTAGAACAAAACTTGAATGTGTTAGGAGAGAGGATATTACCTGAGCCTAGGTAAATAATGTGTTGTGTGAATGGAAAAGTGGTAGAGTTGCCATATAAACTTTTAAATATATATTCAAAGGCATCAGTGACATCTTGTGGTAGGTTAGCAGATACAGAACATGAGAAATGGATGGGGGTTTTTTTTAAAATAAATTTTGCTTTACAACAACTATAATTTTGAAAATAACTTGTCATTATGATTCTATGTTCTAAACAAAAGAAACCGTACATCCAGTCTGAACTTTTACCCTTTTCCGCACTTAAATAGACCTACGTTGACCTATTCAACGTTTTCATGCAGCATGTGCATGCTTTTTTGTAGCATTATGTTTAATTTTCTTTTCTATGTAGTAATACACCATACTCGTGAATTTGTTTTATTTTGACCCATTTGAAAATAAGGGTCATATTTTATTTTAGAATGAGTAAGAAGCAGCAAAGAAAGATGTATTTTTACTGGTATTTTGGTATTGTTTCTATTTTGAAGTGTGCCCCTTGTGTTTACCCAGAGCAGTGTTGTATATCTTCAAAGCAAATGTCCTATGTGCTTACAAAAATAGTGCATCAGATCAAACATATGAAAGCAGCCACTTCTAGAGTATTCGATATTAGGTGCTTTATCAGCAGGAACTGACACAGCAGTAAAGAATCATTATTTTCGTTGGCTAAGCTTAGGTACAAGATTTCTTGCCCAAGATCATAGATTTACAGCTCTAAATATAGGTTCAAGCTTTCTGTCCAGTAAATGGTTATACTCTACAATTACAGTATTTCAAACTGTTTTCCATATAGTTGTGGGAAAAGTAGTTATAAATAAATAATATTCTCAGTGAATGGTGACAGACGGTTATTATAAATGAACAAGCATAAATATCCACTTACCCTCAATTTGAAAAATTTGGGACCAATGGACATTTATGATATTGGTTTTAGAGGTGTGTGGTGGCCTGGGTTCCCCTCTCAGTCCCCTACCTCCGCTGCAGTTCGGGATAAGGTGGATACCGGGGGGAGGGGGGTGTTGCGCTAGTCGAGCGCATCGCCGGGGACTACCGGCAGCTCCTAGTCAGGGCGCTGCCATTTTGGACTGCGTTGCGCATGCGTGAGATAGCGCGCATGCGCAGTACCGGCGCGAGAAGCGCTATAGTATAGGAAAGGGCTCTGTGGGAACTGCAAGTCCCATGATGCTTAGGGGCATGGACCACATGACGCCAGGGACCCAATCACGCGGCCAGGTTCCCCTGAACCAGGAAAGGATACTTTTGGTGCACTGTGAACCACGCCAGCCGGATGAGGGATGGCAACGGGTCAGGTAGTGTACAGGGAGTAGTGCTTCTCTGTACTAAGCCAGACTGTGTCCACTAGGCCCCAGCTAGGCCCCGACTCACCTGTAAAGCTTGTGTTTGCTTTAGGAACAGGCCCTTAAGTAGGGACTCTGCCCCATTAGCCATTTGGTAGACAGGGATACAGCTGCTACGCTGCGCAGCCCTGCAAGGTGGGTTCTGGGACCAGAATGCCACAAAGGACAAAGAGACTATCCTGATGGTGATATTATCCACGCCGGAATTCACCCCACGCGGTGGCGGATGACGACGTCGGACCGGACGGATTCCCTGTTGTATTCTGCGATACCCGAGTGCAGGAGCCCCGGGCAGGTATCGGTCTGCAAGTGCACCAACACTGTACAGCACGGCGCTGATCACGCCTAAAGGGTGGGGGTTTCACTTGGGAACACTTACGTGGTAGAATGGCCAAGGGCCTTGGACAGTATGGTGGACACGGTGTGGGGGTAACACGGTGGTGGGCTACTACAGACTGGCAGGGTGTATATGCAATTGACCCCTTATGCATTATAGAGTAGTTGACATATATATCATGTGTGTGCTTAGTAAAGGTCATAAAGGTTACTGTTACATTCTGTGTGGTATTATTTGTTTCTGCACGGGGTTATCCCAACCCCTTGGGATCCCGTACAGGTGGAGGCGCTGTCATCCAGTATCTCAGGTGTACCCCAAGCTCTCAGTGGTGGAGGCTCAGATCTCTGTGAGCCAGCAGGTAATACCAGCACCCGTAGACTCTTCACATAAAGGGGAAAGAGGGCTACAGGTGCATATAAAAAGGATAGGTTGTAAATACAATATACAGCAGTGGGCTTAAGATAGATGTTTGTTCAGACATTATTATGAGGTTATTAATAGCAAGTTCATGAATTTCAGATGCAGGGGAACCCACCAGGTTTCCCAGCAGGCTAGCACCCTTTTGTGAACCCCTTGGATTCTGTCTGAGGTCCGCTGACCACAGGTTGAAAATCAGTGACCAGGGGTGTGCAAACAGGGTGGTGGGCGAATTTTTCTTTGGGGAAGAGCGATTAGAGGTCCTGCGCACTTCTCCAAAGCATTTAAATTAGATGCCAGGGGAGCACGCGAGGACTCTTTAAGTTACCTTACCTTGTCTCCGGCTGTTTCTAGTGATGCGTCGCCATGGTAACGCGGCATCAAACCGCAGGAGACAAGGTAGGGGAGGGGGGTAGGGGGGTAGGGGAGGAGTGCAGGCAGGGGGGCGCATAGGAAAAATTTGCGCACCCCTGATCTAGACTCAATGCAACCTTTTCACAACATATTACATTTTTTAATATACTTAATTGTAGCCCTTGTACACCCCCCCTAATTGAGATTGGGGTCATCTTCTCCTCTGGCTACTCCGTTTGTGTGATGGTGCAGTACCTGTGTGGCAACAGGAGGGCTGAGTGCTCTGCGGTGTTGTGGGGAGAACAGGACAGGTTTGCAGGGTACCTTAGTCATGGTACAGCGCCTCCAGTCAGCATGGGTCCTTTGGATGAAAGGAGAGTCCATACTGACACCATGTTCTTGGTTCCCAGACAGTGATCACAAGAAGTTATGATGCAACTGGTTCTTTATTCCTTTACTCAAAAGTCAGCAGACAATACATCCCTCCTTTAGAGATAAGGCCTTGCAGGCCCCATCCAGACTATTGTCCCTGATAGTCTCAAGGTATACTTCCACACTCCCACTCCTCAGGGGAAACAGAACTAAATCACTTCTCAGTAGGGTGACCAGATGTCCCGGTTTTTCATGCTCTGTCCCGGATTTTAGGGCTGCAGGAGAATGCTGGCTGCCCTCACAGGGGGGGGGGGGGGGGGGCGCAGAGATTGCAGGTGAATGCCGGGCGGGGGACGGTGTGGGGGCGGTGATAGCAGGAGAATGCTTGGCTGTGATTGGAGGATGCTGGACGGGCGGAGTTTTGACGAGGTGCTCCAATTTGGGCCCTCCCCTTACCTCAGCACCGCCCCTCTGTCCCTCCATTCCATAGGCTCCGCGGGCCTGCTGGGCATCTCCTCTGCACTGGCCATGCTGCTCCAGGTAAGCCCACATGCCAACTTATGCCACCCTCCCCGGCACGTTACCCAGCCCAAGGGGGGAGAGGCCTTATTTTTATGTGTGTTCGGGGAGGGGGGGGATTGTGTCTGTGTGATTCACAGTCTGTGTGTTTGTGTGTGTGTGCGGGTGACGGTGTCTCTGTCTGTGTGTGTGTGTCACTGTGTGTTTGGGTCACTGTCTGTGTGTCACTGTGTGTCGCTGTTTGTGCGTGAGTGAGTTACTGTCTGTGTGTTACTATGTGTGTCTCACCGTGTGTGCACGCATATTGTGGAGGGAGGTTGAGTGTGGGGAGGGGAGAAAATTACATGGGGTGGGGGTGTAAGAGAGAGGGGGGCAAGGAAAGGGTGACTGGGGAGTGTAAGAGAGGGGTGAGAGTGAGGAGGTGTATGAGAAGGGCGCGGGGGGGTGCTTGCAAGGACGCCCTGAAACGTGGGTGGGGGGCCCCGGTGGAAACGTTGGTCCTGGGCCCCGGGAAAGCTGTCTGCGACCCTACATGGCAGTGATGTCACTGACTGCCACGAGGACAGCAAGAGACCCTATTTTGCAAAGTGTATACACACAAGGTCAGGAATGTCACATTTTTTAAATATCTTAATTTTAATTAATGCCTTAATGTTTTATTTAATTTTAATGTAAATTATTTATTTAATGTTAATGAATGTCTTCATTATGTAATTTTAATTAAAGTACAGTAGAAAAAGTACATTTTAGATTTCAGGCTGCAAAGTGGTTTGTTTTATTTCTGATAGTGAAATCCCTTTACTTAATAGAATTTGTTATGTTGAAGTTAAACTTTAAAAAAGGTGTTTTTTTTTTTTTCTGCTGCTGTCTAGAAATTTAAATGCATTAAATTTAAATGCTGATTTCAAATTCATATTTGTGCACCCTTTTCCTGCAGCGTGGTCACTCACAATGGATGTTGTCATCCCTGCCACGAGGACGAGTTTTGACAGACAGCCACTGATCCATACAGTTCACAGGTCAGTCCAGAAAATAATAAAAAAATATATATATATATATATATATATATATATATATATATATATATGTTGCTTTTCATTCTTTTTTTCAACTGTTTTAGAACGCGCACACACCCGGGGGGGGGAGGGTGAGGGAGCAGAGAGCGAGAACGGGAGGGGAGAGGGAGAGACGAGAGTTTGTGTTATGTTAAGAATCGGAAATAAATACATTTTGAAGTAGTAATCATCCCCTCTCAAATGGGCATTCCTGGACAATAATGCCCTGGCAGTAATATCTGTGTGTGCTGACACATCTGCACACACTCAAGCACAATACAAAAATTGTGTGCACAAAGAATGTACTGTATACTAAAATGTGCGCGCACAAACAGGTAACAAGTGCCAAAAGTATAGTACAGGATGTAGTAATTACTGTCTAGCTATATACTTTTGGCACTTGTTACCTGTGTTTGCGCGCACATTTAATATACATTCTTTGTGCACACAATTTTTGTATTGTGCTTGAGTGTGTGCAGGTGTGTCAGCACACACAGATATTATTAGATTAATGGGTTGATATTGATAGGTATTATGTGACATTAGATATGTATTTTATGATTGTTAAATATTTTTTAAGATGATTTGTAACATTTCATTTTTTAGCCTTTTCATGAGTTTGATTAATAATTACTATATATTTTTTAATTATTTTCATATTATCAATTTGTAGTGATATAGCTTTTTTTTTTGTATTATTAGATTGTTGTAATTGCTATTTGTAGTTATCTATATATGACAGTGCTCAAATCCTGGAGTGATTCGTTTAAATTTCCTTTTAAACTACAGTATCATCTTTGATTCCAGTTACACTCTGGGTTCCCTAAGGGGCGGAATCTTTGAAAATTGATGCACCCATCACGATCGAGACACTCCAGTATATTAGCATGGCCATTACTGTTCAGGGACATTCCCTTTGATAAAGTTACATTTGTTGTGACGAAACGCGTCAGGGACGAACCTTGCGACATTGCGTCATCACGTTGCATGCACGCTTTACGGCCGGAGTGTGCATGATGTACTATTGAGGCCTGCTCCAATACCATACCATATGGAGGACTTCGAGTGATCGTTAAAAGGAATAGCGCTGTCGGGTGCCTTGTTCCAGTATTGCTGTTGGACTGCTAACCTGTCATGAGACGTTGCCTGCCTCGGTGGTGATTTTTTTATCACAAATTGCTTTATTTACACTTGTACATTGTGAGTGTTTTTAATCCCCCCACCATTCCCTTCCCCATATTAAATGTTACAGTGTTACACTATGGGGCGTGCGCTCTGTGTTTTTTTGGTTTTGTTTTGTTCTTATAGATTCTGCATTGGAACTGGTTCTTCCAATTGAGAGCTGTCGTGGACCCCTGGATCCTGTACATTATCCTGTTATCATCTATCAGGACTTACCTTAGGGTTTGGACATTGCACTTGGACTACTGTATATATTATTTCAATCTATATGCATGTATATTTGTCATATTATAGTGTATATTCTAGTTTGTTATAATTTTTATTTTTATTTATGGGAATAATTTTTTTTTTATAGGTTTGTTTGTATTTTGCAATTATTATACTTGCTATTATCACATATCAATTCACTGTTTCACGATTGGCGCTACTTTAATCACTTTTTTTCTTGAATATTTATATATATATATATATATATATATATATATATATATATATATATATATATATATATATATATATATATAGCAACTGTAAATATTACTGTATGTTCATTTGCATGTCTTAGACAGGTCTGCAACCCTGTCTTTCCCCATTGTCACCCAGCATACAGCACTTCCACTGCAGCAAGGGATTCTGGGAAATGACATGCAAATGAGCACTTAGTGCCACCTTTTGTCTCAAGCTCGTATTACACAAGCCAATCCTCAAGCCAATGCATATATAGAGGTATCAGTACCGTGTTAGCCGAGCTTCAATAATCAAAAAATAAATAGATGATACCGTTCTGTGGCTAACGAAATGCTTTTATTTGTGCAAGCTTTCGAGATACACCGATCTCTTCTTCCGGCGATGTTACAATGAATGAAGCAAGGATTACTTAAAAACAGTGTTTCTTGGAATGTTATCTGTGCTGGTCCTTCCCCCGATGTGGATGTGTTTGGGATCAGATGCTCCTTCTTGCATTTGCTGAGGAAGATTATATCGCTTTGGGATCAGATGCTCCTTCTTGCATTTGCTGAGGAAGATTATATCGCCATCCACATCCACATCGGGGGAAGGACCAGCACAGATAACATTCCAAGAGACACTGTTTTTAAGTAATCCTTGCTTCATTCATTGTAACATCGCCGGAAGAAGAGATCAGTGTATCTCGAAAGCTCGCACAAATAAAAGCATTTCGTTAGCCACAGAACGGTATCATCAATTTATTTTTTGATTATATATATATATAAAGCATGTGCCAATGTATAATTCTATATTCTTAGCTAAACTGGAAATCGTTTAGTACTCCTGTTATAAATCTGGAAAAATCCTGATTGTGTGCCCAACAGAATGGCCGCCTTTCTGTTTCAATCAATCCTTCAGTCAGTTTAACTGAGCAGCTACAATGTATCATATTCTGAAGGTAACATTATCTATTACAGTTTACACCTCAAACTGCTGGGAACATTAGCAACAAAGTATCACAAATTGCAACACTGCTAGGATCTTGCACTGCTTGGGAGGTGGGCTAAAGACTTTATAGAAATCAAAGGATGCTTTTAAACGCATTAAAAATGGCATTAAGAGTTGAATGGAAAAAAAATCACTTATCTAATATTACAGCAAACAAACAATTTTAAACCCTCTAAAAGGCGCTAACCTACAATAGGTGTGAAAAACAGTGAATAATAATTATCAAAAAATATAATGATAAATACTATAGTGAAAAAAGCAGCCTTGGGGAACAACAACCAACAGATCATTCCTAATCTGATAAAACAATTACACATACTGCTGCGGCCGAGTTTATTCGAGCATTTGCCCGGTCTCGGCCGCAGCAGTAACCTGGCGCACGCCAGAGGGTGCCGGGCGCGCGCCGAAGCGCCCTCCGATCAGGGCTTTCTTCCTCCGCTCGCCGGGTCCGCCGGAACCCCCTGCCGCCGTCCCCCACATCGCGGGACACCAGGGCTCCCTCGGGGAGCCCTGGACGCGCGTGCAGGGGGCGCAGGCACCCGATGACGCGTGACCGCGCATCAGGGGCTAGCAAGCCGGGGCATGTCCCGGCTTGCGGTACTAGCCTTGCTCAATTTAAACGTGTCGCCTCTGTACAAAAGAGTCGCTCAAATTCAGGCCAAAATACCGTACTCAAACAAAGATAGTCTCTGTTACAAGGCTCCTTCTGGACAGGTTGATGAACTGATTGGATAAAGTTCCAGATGAGTAGGTGTCCTTAATCAAGTGTCTTCACTGATTCTGAAAAAACAGAAAAAAGGCACACCAATTGGCAGTATTTCACAGCAACAAGTCCCTGACTAGAACTTGCAGAATCCTACTCACGGAATAAAGATTGTCACATTCAGGGGAGAGAATCTGTATAAACTTCCCGTCCCTGCACGGCTTCCCACGGACTCCACGTGGTCTGGCTTGTAGAATTCCCCTCAGATGGGCGATGTTGATCGTGGATGTCAACGATACAGCATACACCAACGGTGGAACAGGGAATACGACAATACTAGTGTGATATGTAACAAACTTTAATAACACACTTAAAACACTTAAAAACCACACTCACATGGTATGGAGGTGAGTCATACGACTCACGGATGCCGTCCGCAACCTGAAAGTTCCCCGATCTGCAGCAGAGACACTCACTGCACGCGCCACCTGCTACTGGCAAGCGGGTGACGTCAGCGATGCAGGAAGTCCTCCCTGTGTCTGGAACTACGGTGGCCGGATCGGGTCAAAACACTAAGCTCCTCCTCTCTACGCGTTTCATGACACTAGGTCACTTCCTCAGGGGATACCGGAGCTTAGCTAATGGAACACTTAAATACATACCCCAATTAAGAGACCTTCCTACAAAGGGGAGGTACTACGGATGCAAAGCAACCTATATCACACAAAAATCAGCAATCTCACATCGTGAGGCTGGTGGGGTCAATTTGTGAACATACATTAAGTTCTAATCCATTCAACGCTTAGAAAATGTATACAGTAATACACATTACAGGGAAATAAAAAAGACTAAGACCTTCCACAAAGAAGTGGATGCCAACACTTATCTACTGGCATCGAGCCACCACCACCACCCTCAGTGGTTGCGGAATATACCTAAAGGCCAAGCATTGCGAATAAGGAGGAATTGCTCTGAAAACATGATCTACCAACAGCAGGTTAAAGTTTTAAAAAGTAGGTTTTTAGAACGTGAGTACAATGGTCGTGAATTGGATCAGGCCATTTCGGAGGTTAATCAAATTGACAGAGCCACACTGATTTGTAAAAAGAATCCTGCCCCTGTCCCAACAACACAGGGTCAGTTTCCATTTTTTATCACACAATACAGTGGTTTGGCTACAGTCATAACCAAGACTCTAAACAAACATTAGAGTATCCTTCAGAGAGATCCGATCTTGAAAACCATCCTCCCTACTAAACCAAAGATTGTATATAGAAGGGCTAGAAATCTAAAATCCACCTTATCCCCCAGTTGTCCTATTGATGGCTTAAAGGATCGCCATGTAACCTGGCTCAATGATCTTAAGGGATATTATACATGCCCCAATTGCATTGGATGCAAGCATAGTAAAAAAAGTAAAATTTTTAAATCAAATGTAACAGGGGCAAGTTTTAACATCAACACCTTCATAAACTGTAGGACCAATTTTTGTGTTTACTTATTGGAATGTCCGTGCGGGCTACAATATGTGGGCCGCACGGGGAGGCCCCTCAAACGAAGGTTTGCCGAACATGTGTATAACATGTGTATAACATTAAGAGGGGCCTTGAGACTCATAGCGTCTCTAACCATTTCAAAATACACCATGGCCAGAACCCTGAGGGATTGGTATGTATGGGAATTGACAATCCCAAGGGCTGTTGGCGTGGGGGGGACAGATTAAATACAGTATCCAAACGTGAGAGATATTGGATCTATGTATTAAAACTCTGTCGTCCCCCCTAGGTCTTAACATCGAATTTGATCTGGCGGCATTTTTGAAAGATCCTTGATTATTTCTTTGCATAATGTGTATGAGATATCATTCATTGTATGTCCAATATTTGTCTATTTTTTTATTCATTTAATGATCTATAAGATTTTTATGTTCTTAACCTTTTTTATTTCCCTGTAATGTGTATTACTGTATACATTTTCTAAGCGTTGAATGGATTAGAACTTAATGTATGTTCACAAATTGACCCCACCAGCCTCACGATGTGAGATTGCCGATTTTTGTGTGATATAGGTTGCTTTCCATCCGTAGTACCTCCCCTTTGTAGGAAGGTCTCTTAATTGGGGTATGTATTTAAGTGTTCCATTAGCTAAGCTCCGGTATCCCCTGAGGAAGTGACCTAGTGTCATGAAACGTGTAGGGAGGAGGAGCTTAGTGTTTTGACCCCATCCGGCCACCGTAGTTCCAGACAGAGGGAGGACTTCCTGCATCGCTGACGTCACCCGCTTGCCGGTAGCAGGTGACGCGTTCAGTGAGTCTCTCTGCTGCAGATCGGGGAACTTTCAGGTTGCGGACGGCATCCGTGAGTCGTATGACTCACCTACATACCATGTGAGTGTGGTTCTTAAGTGTTTTAAGTGTGTTATTAAAGTTTGTTACATATCACACTAGTATTGTCGTATTCCCTGTTCCACCGTTGGTGTATGCTGTATCGTTGACATCCACGATCAACATCGCCCATCTGAGGGGAATTCTACAAGCCAGACCACGTGGGGTCTGTGGGAAGCCGTGCAGGGACGGGAAGTTTATAAAGATTATCTACCCTGAATGTGACAATCTTTATTCTGTGAGTAGGATTCTGCAAGTTCTAGTCAGGGACTTGTTCCTGTGATATACTGCGCAATTGGTGTGCCTTTTTTCTGTTTTTTCAGAATCAGTGAAGACACTTGATTAAGGACACCTACTCATCTGGAACTTTATCCAACCGGTTCATCAACCTGTCCAGAAGGAGCCTTGTATCAGAGACTATCTTTGTTTGAGTACGGTATTTTGGACTGAATTTGCGCGCCGGTGACACTCTTTTGTATGTGTAATCTAATATTACAGAACTGATTTATTTATAAAAAAAACACAAACAACCCCCCCATGATTTCACGTTTTACTGCTTTTAAGCATTTTTTTTTGAGGTATGTGTGTGCCTGACTCTTCTCCATGGTGTCCACACAAAGAGACTTGATGATGTACATAACCTTGGTCAATGAAATGAAACTCTGGAGAGGTGGTGTTACAGGAGGGGAGTCTTTAAGAGTCCCTGCCGGAGCATGCAGAGCTGCTGTGACCCTGGGGGATCCCGTGGCGATTTGAGGTAATCAAGGACCCAGTTCGTTAGCGGACCAACTCAGCGGATGCTGTGTGATAAGATCACGGATCGGCCCAATAGGTGGAGTCAGCGCCAAGCAGCAGTCTGCCTGATACCAGGAGGTGCGAGTAGCTACTAAACGGATCCACATCACTACAAGTAAAGGGTATGGAAGTACTTGCAAAGACACAGGCCTGCTACATTAAAAACACTAATTTTCAAGAGCTCCAACGATGTTCCAGCACCCACACACAAGCCCCCTAAGTACAGGGTCAGGTGGTATTGGGGAGATATTGCATACACCTGTGCTGCGTCTTGTATGACGTACTGTGTATTGTGCATGTTGTTGAATGATTCTCCCATTTGGGAATCATCTAATGTGTTTATTACAGACTGTGCTATAAATACACCTGTGTTATTTACATCCCTGTGTTGTGTTTTCATTCTCTGACCTACGGCCACGTGCTCGGTTAGCAAGATAGCACTGGTTGTTAGAGGGGAGTAGCACTTGGGGCCCTAGCATAGCAGATACACACCGGTCTAAGGAGAGAGACAATGGAATACACGTGAATGCTTCTTTGCATCACCTGTAGTTACTGTACAATGTGACCTGAGCTGGACAAATTCTCACCCAATGTTCTCTCACAGCTTTCTACCACAGTAAGGCTGCCCCAGTGACCATATTGTTTCTCCACGACAAGAATTCTTGTATGGCAATTTCTACATGAAATATCTCCTGAACCAAGGGGACCGCATAGCTTTAAGTGCCATGGTTCAGATCTGGGAATTCCTTATCTTAAATCAGGTAAAACATTTATGTCAAACACAAACAGGCAGCACGGATTACTTCTTTAGGCCGTGATTATACCAAAATGGCTCAACGCCGCGCGTCTCAAAAACAAAAACGAAATCCAGTTAAAGTAAACATGCAGTACCTGTAGCGGCATGCACACCGCCTGGAGCTGCAGGGCGGACGACTGGTGGGGAGGCAGAGGAACTTGTTATTGGCAGGCGGCGGTCGCGTCACGTGAGCGGTTCAACCAATGAGGGCGGACCGCTCACGGATAATGTATCAAAGTTTCCTGACTTCAAAAAAAAGAGGCAAAAAGCATTGGGTTTTGAAAGAAAAATAAAATCCCACAGAAATAAATATAGTGCTGTTAAAACTCCATTTTAAAATGCTTGCAAATTTTCAGCCATAAAAAGAATCTGCTTGGTGAGGAATTAAAAAAAATATTTTTGCATATTTTGTGAGGGGTTTTAGCCTGAAAATTCTGCAGATAGGCATTAGTTTTATTTGTTGATACTTCGTTTGTAAAAATATAGTATTTTTGGACATTAAGCTGGCATTTTCAAGGAAAAATGGCATCAAATGCAGCAATCGCACAACAATAAACAATAAAGTTGTTCTTAACGATCTATTGTAGTGTTGTAGCCTAACAATCAGACGTTGGGCAATTCCATTATACTCTAGAACTGCTAAGAATTAGGCTTCTTTTCCCAAGTTGGGGAAAGATGCTTCGTTGCCGCTGCTTTTTCTCCACCTCAGAAAGCTTGTTAGGATAGAAAAGACATTTATTATAAAACAACTATATAGAAAAAAAATATGACATGTCTGATTCGGTCCACAAAATGAATGAAATGCTAGATAGAGCCGCAGATATGTGCCAGTTTCATGTCTGTATGACCGCTCAGACACACATACCGTATACATACAGATGTAGTGAGATGAACGGTCTTCTGTGCCGAAGGATTAACGCTGGGGGGGGGGACGGGGACTGGGGGGGGACCCATTCACATCCATGGATCCTCCCCCCCCCCAGCAGCAGACACTGACCCCGACCTTGCAGAGTTTTGCTTATTCGTCAGCGGTGCTGAGGACAGCAAGTCTTACTATGTCTGTAAGTGTTTATATCTATATAATGTTGGACCATTGAATCAATAATTGACCCTCTCTGACTTGGATACATCACGTCTCGCTAGGGACCTACTGTATAAGTGTTTTATCACAGGCCGGTGGAAATGAGTGCTAATTACATGATTTATAATATGGCCTTACAATATATAAAACTGTGATAGTGCCGATCGGGCATTATCCCATGGAAACTGTGCAACAGGCATGATTACAGTTTAATGAATAACCTCCTATGTATACAATAGGATTACGTTTATTGCTTATAGAGGGGTATTTATTCAACTGCTATAATGCCGATTGAGACCACGATTGTACAGAAACTACCATTAAAGTCAATGAGCGTCTCTCTGTGATAATTCCCCAATTGGCCCTTTGGCAGGTTAATGATAGTGTCCCATCATCTCCGTAGTTTTCTCAGATAAATACAACGATAAAATCTTTAGAAGTTATACTTTCACTTTAATTGCACCAATTACTCTGGTAGGTCTCCCAATTTCCAGTATGTGGTTGAGCCCTTGTTTTTATACACGAGTTCACACGCATCCAAGATGTTGGATTTCGGTTGCATTATAATAAGGCACTTCAGGTGCATGGTTACCATCAGAATCTGTTCAGGGTGGGATTATCTGATGGTAATCAAGCTCCTGCTAAGCGCCAGGAAGCGAGGCGAGATAAAAACCAGGTAGAAATGTTGCTCATTCATTGACACTGTATGGTATTTTCACAGAAAGAATAATAATAAAAAATAAAAAAACACAATGTCTTAAAAGTGTCTCTCAGTGCAGAGAAATAAAGGATTTTCTTTATAAAAAAAAAAAAAGTCCACATCAGGCGTTATCCTCTGTCATCTGGGTCTTTTGCGGGTGACAAAAATTAAGATGCGTCTAATGGCCAAAAGGCGATCTTTGAGGGATGTCATGGCCAGAATTGTCAACTGTGCCCTGCTTTCAAGTGGCAACACTGCCAGCATCCACCAACACCAGGCAGGGCCACTGGGATTACTCTGAAAGAGAACAGGAACATTCTGAGCACTGACATGAGGAAGCAAAATTC
Organism: Ascaphus truei; assembly: GCF_040206685.1. Classification (NCBI taxonomy): domain Eukaryota; kingdom Metazoa; phylum Chordata; class Amphibia; order Anura; family Ascaphidae; genus Ascaphus; species Ascaphus truei. Next base: position 242,642,365 of record NC_134485.1, on the reverse strand, counting down.
CCCTCACTCTGCCCTGCATATCTATAAAGAGTACTGACTCCTAACAGAATTCAGATCATATAATCAGTGGTTGACTGCAAAAGTACAATTATGAACACACATATTTGTATTTTACACAACTCTCCAAAAGGTATTTCTTGTTTGATGTCCCACTGCTCACAACTGTTTCATTCATTTCCATATGTAACTAAATGAAAAATAGCACTTGTGAGCACATTCGCATGTCTCAGACAGGTCTGCAACCCTGATTGTCACCATTAGGCCACGTGTATACTGCGCGCGACCACGCGGTGCAAACAAAAGGCTGCACCTCAATGAGGCAGGCCATAGGTTGTGTGTGCGATGGCGTGGCACATTTTTTGTGAGACAAATTTTTTTGCTTTTGTCGCACGGTGGCCGGTTCAGCCAATGAGGGCGAACCAGTCTCATGACATCACAACCACGCCTCCCCATTTCTGTGGATCTCAGGCCACAGATCACTCAGCCGATAGGCGTCTGCGACTCCATGCACTCCGTCGCGCGCCCACTATATCCGAGGCCTTATCTGTTAGCTTATGATGCTTCCACTGCAGCCAGGAATTCTGGATGATGACATGAAAATGAGCACACAGCATGTCATTCTTATAGGGGTCCATGTTAAAATGGACATGTAAAGTATGACACACAGCGAGTGCTCATGTTCATGTTATTACCCAGAATCCCTGGCGGCTGTGGAAGCACTGTATTCTAATGGCTAATGGTGAAAGAGTTGCAGACCTGTCTGAGACATGCGAATGTGCTCGCAAGTAATATTTTTATTTGCTGCACAGTGGAGGGTTTTTGTCACTTTTGTTTTACCTACCATAACGTTTTAAATTTCTGGTCATATGGAACTAGAAAGAATACAGGGTCTTTTATAGAAGACTAGCTGATATACCCGGCGTTGCCCGGGATTTAATGTTCTGGCTCCCCCCCTCTCTCCGCTCACCCTCTCTCTCTCCCTTCCACTGTCTCCCCCCTCTCTTTCTCCCCCGTTCACAGCAATACGCCCCCCCCCCCGCCCTTGACAGCTGGGATTCCCCCTGTGTGTTAGGCAGCTGAGCTGACTGAGGGGGGGAAGTGTGTGTGTCAGTCAGTGTGTGTAAGTCAGTGTCTGGTCGTCCCCACCCCCCCCAGTTCACATCTCCGATTTCCCCCCCCCCCCTCAACACTTTGTTTCCCCCCCCCCTTCATAGCGCCCCCCCCCCCCCTGTTGCCAGCTGTGATTCCCCCTGTGTGTTTGGCAGCTGAGCTGACTGAGGGAGGAAGTGTGTTTGTCAGTCAGTGTGTGTGTGTGTGTGTGTGTGTGTGTGTGTGTGTGTGTGTGTGTGTGTGTGTCAGTCAGTCAGTCAGTCAGTCAGTCAGTGTGTGTGTGTGTGTGTGTGTGTGTGTGTGTGTGTGTGTGTGTGTGTGTGTGTGTGTGTGTGTGTGCGAGTCAGTCAGTATTAAAAGTGTGGAGAGAATAAATTTATACAAGATTCTAAGCTTCTAGTGCAAATCAAAAAAAGTTAAAATAAGTCTTGGTGTTATCAAATGCAGCTTCTAGGGAGGGAAACTCTGCGTTGCCTCAAATGTGAAAACCTATATAGTAAAAAACAGAAGCACAAAAGACAAACACCTTACAATACAACACATTTTAATAACAATCATGGCGTGAAATGAAGAACAAAAAAGTATATAACACACTCAAAAGTGAGCGCCTTAAAATGTACTGTAGCTTTAGGGTGACCAGATTTTGAAAATGAAAAACCGGGACATTTTTTTTTTTTACATAACAGTTTATTTATTGTAGTACACTTATACTTACGACCATTTTTCCTTGTTACATAGTTGTGTGTGTGTGTTGACCTCACTAATTGAACAAAAAAACCCCAGATGTGAATGATTCTGAACCCTTTAACCAGTGTCAGGATGCCCCCTCTTCACAATTTCTAAAGCAGCAATCCCGCCTGGGATCTTACCTGATCCGCAGTCCCTCAAGGTACTATACTGGAGGGGAGGTGTTCCCTACCTGTCTTCCGAGGTCTCCCGTGTGAAACTTGAGTCAGATCTGGAAGAAAGAAGGGTAGGTTACTTCGGTGTAGGTATACAGCAGTTAAGATAAGACAGGGAGGGTGAGAGAGACAGAGAGAGAGGGTGAGAGAGACAGAGAGAGAGGGTGAGAGAGACAGAGAGAGAGAGAGAGGGTGAGAGAGACAGAGAGAGAGAGAGAGAGGGTGAGAGAGACAGAGAGAGAGACAGAGAGAGAGAGAGAGAGAGAGAGAGAGAGAGGGTGAGAGAGAGAGAGAGGTTGAGAGAGAGAGAGAGGGTGAGAGAGACAGAGAGAGAGAGAGAGGGTGAGAGAGACAGAGGGTGAGAGAGAGAGAGAGAGAGAGAGAGAGAGAGAGAGGGTGAGAGAGAGAGAGAGAGTGAGAGAGAGAGGGTGAGAGAGAGGGTGAGAGAGAGAGGGTGAGAGAGAGAGGGTGAGAGAGAGAGGGTGAGAGAGAGAGGGTGAGAGAGAGAGGGTGAGAGAGAGAGGGTGAGAGAGAGAGGGTGAGAGAGAGAGGGTGAGAGAGAGAGAGGGTGAGAGAGAGAGAGAGAGTGAGTGTGAGTGAGACGGAGACGGAGAGGGTGAGAGAGACGGAGAGGGTGAGAGAGACGGAGAGGGTGAGAGAGACGGAGAGGGTGAGAGAGACGGAGATGGAGAGAGACAGAGAGAGAGACAGACAGAGAGAGAGAGACAGAGAGAGACAGAGAGACAGAGAGACAGAGAGAGAGAGAAGGGTAGGTTACTTCGGTGTAGGTATACGGCAGTAAAGATAAGACAGGGAGGGTGAGAGAGACAGAGAGAGAGGGTGAGAGAGACAGAGAGAGAGAGAGAGGGTGAGAGAGACAGAGAGAGAGGGTGAGAGAGACAGAGAGAGAGAGAGAGGGTGAGAGAGACAGAGAGAGAGAGAGAGGGTGAGAGAGACAGAGAGAGAGAGAGAGGGTGAGAGAGAGAGAGACAGAGAGAGAGAGAGAGAGGGTGAGAGAGAGAGAGACAGAGAGAGAGAGAGAGGGTGAGAGAGAGAGAGAGAGACAGAGAGAGAGAGAGGGTGAGAGAGAGAGAGAGAGACAGAGAGAGACGGAGAGAGACGGAGAGAGACGGAGAGAGACGGAGAGAGACGGAGAGAGACGGAGAGAGACAGAGAGAGAGAGAGAGACAGAGAGAGAGACAGAGAGAGAGACAGAGAGAGAGAGACAGAGCGGGAGAGAGACAGAGCGGGTGAGGGAGAGAGCGGGTGAGGGAGAGAGCGGGTGAGGGAGAGAGCGGGTGAGGGAGAGAGCGGGTGAGGGAGAGAGCGGGTGAGGGAGAGAGCGGGTGAGAGAGGGTGAGGGAGAGAGGGAGGGATACACACACACGGGTACACACACACACACTGGTACACACACACACACACACACTGGTACACACACACACACACTGTTACACACACACTATTACACACACACTGTTACACACACACTGTTACACACACACACACACAGGTACACACACACTGGTACACACACACAGACACTGGTACACACACACACACAGACACTGGTACACACACACAGACACTGGTACACACACACACACACACACACACACACACACACACACACACACACACACTGGTACACACACAGACACTGGTACACACACACACACACACACAGACACTGGTACACACACACACACACACACACACACACACACAGACACTGGTACACACACACACACTGGTACACACACACACAGACACTGGTACACACACACACACACAGACACTGGTACACACACACATACACTGGTACACACACACACTGGTACACACACACACTGGTACACACACACACTGGTACACACTGGTACACACACACACTGGTACACACACACACACACACACACACTGGTACACACACACACAGACACTGGTACACACACACACAGACACTGGTACACACACACACAGACACTGGTACACACACACACAGACACTGGTACACACACACACACAGACACTGGTACACACACACACACACAGACACTGGTACACACACACATACACTGGTACACACACACATACACTGGTACACACACACATACACTGGTACACACACACACTGGTACACACACACACTGGTACACACACACACTGGTACACACACACACACACACACACACACACACACACACACACACACACACACACACACACAGACACACAGACACACAGACACACACACACACACACACACACTGGTACACACACACAGACACTGGTACACACACACACAGACACTGGTACACACACACACAGACACTGGTACACACACACACAGACACTGGTACACACACACACACACACACACACTGGTACACACACACACACTGGTACACACACACACACACACACTGGTACACACAGACACTGGTACACACAGACACACACACACTGGTACACACACACACACACACTGGTACACACACACACACACACACACACACACACACAGAGACACTGGTACACACACACAGGTACACACACACACACTGGAGTACAGACAGAGGCAGCCACGAGCAGGCGGCTCCCCGCCTCCCCCTACACCCACCCCCGCGCCCATCTCCCGCACCAAGGGGGGGGGGGGGTGGATAGGAGCGCCGGGACGAAAGGTACAAACTGCCGCCCCGCTCCCCCCTCCCCCGGCGGGCAGCCACGGGTTCCCGGGCCAGAATGGGGGGACACCGCGCAGCCACCACTTCCCGCCCCCGCGCCCATCTCCCGAACCAAGGGGACCGTAGGGGAAGAGAGCGCCAGGACAGGAGGCAAAGGTGGAGGCAAAGGAAGAAAAACCCACCTCCTATCCCCCCAGCGGGCAGAGGGGGGAGACACCGCGCAAGAGCCAGGAGCGGGCAGACACACACCACATGTGCTCTGCCGCAGGAAGCGGAAGCCCGGCCCCCAGGCACGCTGGCCCTGCCCCCTCCCCGGCACCCTTCCTTCCATCCATTCCCACTTGCCGGGCCTTGGTGAAGGATGATGCCGGGGGGGCGGGGCTTAATGCCGGGACGCAGGGGATTGGCCAACAAGGTAGGAAACTGCCGGGGGGGGGCCCATTAAAAAAAAATACTTACCAGCCGGCTGCTGCAGTCTCCTCCTCCGCGCCGCCGCAGACTCGCGCACAGCGCACAGTGCACCGCAGCTTACTCGCGCACCGCCGGCGACAAAAATAAAATAAAAACGGGGACACATTGAGGAAAATCCGGGACATTTCCGGTACACACAGAAAACCGGTACAGCTCCCGAAAAAACGGGACTGTACCGGCAAAAGGGGGACGGGTGGTCACCCTATGTAGCTTACATTTTAAGAAACTGGCCACTGAGTGTACTATATACTTTAAGGTGTTTGTCTTTTGCGCTTCTGTCAGAATATTATATATATATATACAGTACACACACACAAACCAATCCAGGTTTACATTAGTAAACAGTTTTTCAGGTTTTATAGCACTTTACCATCAGGAGATATTTTGTTTGGTTGTTCCCCCTTTTTCCCCTCCTCTGAAAAGAAACTAAAACAATATTCTGAGGATGTTTTCTGGTGAAGAGAGAAAGAAGCGATAGCAAAGGGATAGCTTTATTGCTATGTAAATAAATACTTTATAAATAAAAATAACAGTCACTCAGGAATTGGAAGGGGTTGGGGATTCTGTACTAACCTGTGGTTCTGATTCTTTGCCTGGCATTGACCCAAAGTGACTGAGGATTTGTGCTTTCATGTTTTCCTTGAGAGAGGTGAACCAAGCCATGGCTTGACCATATACAGAATTGTGCAGAAGGAGAAGCTCTTCATATTCCTGTCCTCCCACCTGTGTTTAGTGAAAAGTACAGATAACATAGCTTCATTTATTCCATACCATACAGAAGTGTGTTATCCTCAGGGTACATTTATCAGGAACCATGGAAATGTGTAAATGTGGGTGCTTACCCAAAACACAACTTGGACATTAGTTTCTCAATCAAGCCAGAAAAGTAAAGTTTTTTTCTTTTTTTTTAGAAATGTTGCTCTATTAAAGACATATTCTTAGACCTTTGTTTAGACCGTGGCTCTTTAACGTGTGATCAGATAGACACATAACATGATGAACAAGGAGATGCTCATATCTTGTTGCCTGGCTTCCACAGTTTCAATAGCAATCTCTACCCAATTTGATTAATACCAGAGACCCTGTTTTGGGGGTTCACTAACTCCGAAACAGATGATAGTATGAAGGTACAAAACATGGGGTCTTAGAAGAGTGGAGCCACCACTTTCCAAAAAAAAAAAGTAATTAGTTTAGAAGAGCAAATTGCGGCCTTGCTGGTGAGGTTCAATGAGAACCTGAGTTGTGTATGTGAGATAGTAATGTTGTTCTTTTGGAGTTTGTGAAATGCCTGCCAGGTTATTACCTTCTTGTCCTCCAAGTATTCGATGTTTGCAGTGTTATAACCATCTCTCTGTCCATGGCTCAAGACTTTGAATCGACTCAGGCCAACTGTGTCAACCACTGATCGGCCATCAGGGAAAAACTTCACATCCCTCACATGCAGCATACAGCCATAATCTGCAAACCTGAAATGACATTGCGAGTGAATCTATAGAACAGAAGCAACAAGGAGTCATACAGCAGCCGGGGACTGGTCATTATACAGCTGTGACCTGTGCATATGGCCATGATAGTGTCATACATATATCACAGATTTTGCGTAGCTGTAATGCTCGCACAACATAATATGGAACCATGACATGATAAAGCAGCCACCCCAGAAGCCTATAGGAGTTATAATATAATGTTAGAAGTATGATTTTCTTAATAATTTGTGGTTATCATAGTAACCTTTAGACTGCTCCGGGGAGAGCTCCATTTTAACCTTCTGGATATGTAATATTTCACACATTTATATCTCTTGAACAAAGCATCAGATCTAAAAATAAATATAACATTGAAAAGGGCAAGAAGCCTATAGGAGTTATAATATAATGTCGGCGATGTATTTTAACATTATGGACATTTATATCTCCTAAACAAAGCTGTAGATTTAAAAAAATCAGTACAACATTGGAAAGGGCAAGGAGATAAAAAAAAAGTAAAATAAGATAGTGTGGTCAGCCCAGACTGTCATTCTAAGGCCTCGGTCCCGCTGCGCTCGTTGGCGCGGGCGGCAATGTAGCAAGTTCCCCACCAGCAGGGGAATCCTCGCGAGCCGGTCCCGGTCCCCACTGGCGGCACAGCTGACTACACGCTGTCGCGCGTCAGCCGCTGGAGACACCACAGAATGGTGTTTCCTAGCTTTGACGCGTGACGTGTGTGGCTGTGAGCCAATGGGGAGGGGAGGCTGCGGGAGGAGGAGAGGCTTCGGGGAGCGGGGAGGAGTGTGGAGTGAAAGCAGGTGAGTGCCTTTCTCTGTGTGTGTGTCTGTGTGTGTGCGTGCCTGTCTGTGTGTATATGTGTGTGCCCGAGTGCGTGAGTGCCTGCCTCTGTCTGTGTGTGTGTGTGTGTGTGTATGAGTGCGTGAGTGCCTGCCTGTGTGTGTGTGCGCGTGTGTGTGTGTGTGTGTGTGTGTGTGTGTGTGTGTGTATGAGTGCGTGAGTGCCTGCCTGTGTGTGTGTATGTATGGATGAGTGCCTGCGTGTGTGTGTGTTTTACTTACCGAAGCTCCAGCTCCAGCCCGAGTCCGTGGAGGGAGGGGGGGGGGAGAGTAGCGGGTCCCTCCGCTCAAGCTACGCCCCCCCTCCCTGTCAAACCGCCCACCACCCGCCCACCTCCCGCTCCGGCTCCCGCTCCCTACAGACCGCATATCGCGGTCTGTGTATCTCAGCGCACCGCCTGTCAGCAGTGCGGGTGCGCTGACTCTGGGAGCGGGGCCTTAGCCTAAGTCACTGTGAGCTTATCTTGTACCATATGTGCACATAGAGGCAGACTGCATGATTGCACAGTTATATGGCCCAGTAACAGAGAATAGTAAACACCGTACACATCACAAACAAGTCTGAATTGTGTGACAAGATAATAAAATAGCAGAAAAGTGACCAATATAATAACATTACTATTAAATTGCATGAACGGGGAGTAAAAATGAAAGAATGAACCTTGGAGATACCCCATCATGCACAGACACGGGTCTTCATGGAGCTCTGTAAAATGTTGTTTAAGTTCATTGCCTATTATTTATACAGACACATGCACTGATTTGAGCACTCGGGAGAAAACAGGAGGAAAGTATATAATTAATCTAATAATTTACCCTTTTAGCTCATCAGCTATGCACATTCCAAACTGCTTTGTACCGGTCTCCATGCTTCTTCTGATCATCAGACGATATCGCGGCTCGAACACATGAAGTGGGCAGGGAATGGTGGGGAATGCCATTGTGCACACAAATATAGGGACATCTTTATTCAGGCTGCAAAGATACATAATTAAGGTTAATGGGTAGAAAATGGTTCTAGTTCAGATTGGATAGGATAATCTGCACATTATTGTTCATCGCAGTATGCTCCCTTTGCTGAACTGCACCAGTAATTAGAATACAACGTAGGACTGTCCCACCTCACAGAGAGCTCTGTACAATGGAATCAATACTGAATCTTTATGGGAGAACGGATACTTCTATCAATTTGCCACTTCAGTTATTCTACAGTGAAAAGTCCATTCCAGTTTTCCCAAAACAGGTAGAGTTCTCTCTCTTACACAGCACTGAAAACAACTTATACAATATATTTATAGTTTAGTAATGATACATACCTGATGTGAATGGAAGAAATATCAAGGTACGCTAAATGGATATCACCAAATAGTGTACAAAAAGAAGGGAATATCTATAATAACTGCTGGGTAGAAACTACGTGAAGTGCAAATGCTAATACAATATAACAATCATAAATCCAATATGCTTAATATAAGACTAACTAGGGCATTGTGGGAAGTTTTCCCACGAAGGCAATGCAGTATCACCTGCTCTCACGCACCTGGACGTGCGCAGCACATTGGAGACTGAACAGTCTCCATTTCGTGTCACGTAGGGAAGGCTGCAGTACGGGTGCGGAAGTGGACCTGTTTGCTATATCGATTCAGTGCTGGGCGAGCAGAGCCCTCCGCATTGTGTCAGGACTTTCCTGTCCATGTGGGAAGCACGCGTATCCCCGTCTGTATTGGAGGCATATCAGGCCAGACTACATCCAGGCGATATTTCCTCTTCTGACATCACTCCTCTCTGCTCTGAGCAGCAACACAAACGGAGGTGTGTAGGAGTGATCTGTGAAGTACCCTGAACCTTCATCAGAGCCTCAATCTGGTGATATATGTGTTAAAGTATTGTTTTCCTGCAAGGGCATTACTGTTTTTAAATCCTGATTACTATTTTAAGTAAACTAACAAAGAGGGAGGAGATTTGCAGGCGGGGGACGTGGTGCTCAGGTCAGGCTCGCTGCAGCTACACATTCGCCGATCTAAAACAGACCAAGGGGTAGGGGAGCATGGGTTCCGCTGCTAGGCTTGCCTGGGAGCAGGATTTACACAGTACTAGCAGCTAACTATGTGTTTGTAACCATGTATTATTTGTCATCTTAACTCAATGCCCAGGACATACTTGAAAATGAGAGGTAACTCTCAATGTATTACTTCCTGGTAAAACATCTATAAATAAATAAATAAGAAGCGTATTTGGGCTCAAGACCTTGAGGGGCGGGGCCGTTGCTCGTGCATGCGGACGGTGTGCCATTATCTAGGCATCAGTACCTGCGGGTGTTCCGGGTATGCCTGGAGCATTTGGGTTTAGAGGCGGCACGGTTCAGGAGTCACTCTTTCAGGATTGGGGCCGCTACAGAGGCGGCACGCGCGGGGCTGGCGGGGGAGGTTATCCGGAGGATCGAGTGTTGGGAATCAGACAGGTACTGTACCTACGTCAGGCCTGCCTTTGTCAGGGGACAGGTCTTGCTGGTATGACTTTCTCACACCCCCCACAGATTCAACAGCCACAGAGGTCTGTAGCATCGGCGACTCTGATACACTGGGCGGAAAAGCGGGCAGCCTGCCGGCCTTACGGGCCGAACCTCGGATTGTGCGTTGATCAGGCGAGAGTGTTCTTGTGGGGGGGAGGGGGCTTCAATGGTGCCAACTGCTTCAGTGGCTTTTGCTGGCCAGGGACAGGAGGCCTCTGCAGATCCTGTTCATTAACGCAGGAGGGAACGACGTGGCAGCTTTGCGGTCGGTTGACCTAATAGATTCCATCAAGCAGGGCTTAGCGCATATGTTTGCCCATCGGCCGGCGGTGCAGGTCATATGGTCAGACATGGTTTATAGGCAGTCATGGAGGGGCACGAGGGTACCGCAGAGAGTTGACAGGGAAGAAGGTGAAAATCAGACACCCCAATTTCGATGCTAGTTCAGGGGTTTTACTCGGGGCAGACGGGGTCCACATGTCAGATTTCGGGAAAGACCTTTTTAACAACAGTTTCCAGGAGGGTTTGTAAAGGGTCCCGGCGGGTTTGGTGGTACGGGCCTAGTTTAAGGGGGGGGGGGTTAAATAGGCCCGTCGGTGGCGGCTCTTGGAGGAGTAGGTGCTTGTTCTTGCCAGACTGGGAGCTGGGCTGTTTGAGCCCGGCGGGAGTACGAGTGGGCTGGGTCATTTAGACATGACTTCGAGAGCCCACTCATGAAGGGGACACGAGGTCAGTGGTTCAAGGGCCGGCTGATCGCACCTTCCTGTCAAATGAGCGCTCTAGCAGGGAGTGGCATTTACCCCATTAGGCATTTGTTATTAAATAGCCACAGCCTTTTATACCTCCAGTTCCAGTTCCTGACGTTATTTGTACGTTCTTTACACAATTTAGTGTCATCAGCAAATATGGAGACTTAGCTCTCTATGCCAACCTCAAGGTCATTAATAAACTAGTTAAAAGCAGGGCCCCCAGCACCGAACCTTGAGGTTCTCCATTTACAACTATAGCTCAACCTGAAAAGGTTACATTTATGACAACTGTCTTAAAATCAGCGGTGAATATTTGAGTCACCTACGATTAGCAGATGGCATAGTTATTTTTGCCGCAAGTCCAGAGGACTTCCAGCAACAAATCAGAGCATTCGCCAAAGGAGTAAGAAAGTGGGCGCTCATATGAATCTCTGCAAAACCAAAGTGATGTTCAACAAATGTGTAAACTCTGCAAAGATTGAAATAAATGGAAGTAAAAGTGGATGAAATTAAATCAATGGGGGAGGGGGAACAAAGAGGAGAGGGGGGAACAAAGAGGAGAGGGGGGAACAAAGAGGGGGAGAGAAGAGGGGGAAAAGAGAGGAGAAGGGGGGAGAAGGGGGGAAGAGGTGTAGGGGAGGAAGAGGAGAGGGGGAAAGAGGAGAGGAAGGGGGAAAGAAGAGAGGGGGAAAAGAGGAGAGGGGGAAAAGAGGAGAGGGGAGGAGGGGTAGTCTCACTAATAAGGTTGCACAACTTTGTGGAATTAAAAGGATTGCACACAAACTACTTACTTTGATAACTCCTTAATTTCTTCATCATATATTTTCTTTCGATCAGCCAAATCCGCTGGTAGGTACCGTGTTATCAGTTCTTCGGTCAGAAGGGTCTTTTTATAAGCTCTGTTTGCCAGGTACTACATTTAGATTAAAAAAAGTCACAATTAAACCATATACAGAAATGATGCAATGATGTACCATCTTTAAAGGGACACTTATTCAAATGTTTTTAAGGAAAGCAAGTCCAAGAATTTATGAACATAAAATTATAGACTGTACAGTCTGTCCAATATTAAGGAAAACTATACATATATAAAGTTATGCATTTATAGACTATACTTTTATTATACAATATGTTTATATAACTTTATATATATATATATATATATATATTACAGTTCCCAAACTAGCGGTTCAGAAGAGGGATACAGCAGGGTAAGTATTGAAGTATATTTAAGCCATCACACAAACATGTTTCAGTCCTCAAAAAGGGACCTTTATCAGGGCCCACCATTGACAGAAATGTAGTTTTTGTGATGGTTTAAATATACTTTCTTCAATACTTACAGTACTTGGAGTGCTGTATCCTTTTTCTGAACCGCTGGTTTGGGCGATGTATTATGGTTTATTATTGATTTATGATATGTGCACACGCCAATTCATTGAGAATGCTAGCGGTTGTGCCTATTGGGTGTATTATAAATATGTTAACAGCAGCGGGTTGTTGAATAGGAGGTCATTCAGTCCTCAAGAGGGGAACCTTTCGGAAGGAAGTCTGGTCCCAATTTCCATGCTCAAACGAGTTCCTTCCTCCCCCACTGTCGGTGACCCTGCCAGTGAGTAAATCGACTTGCCTGTGTCAGAGAAGTTGTAATATCTTTGCCTTCCGAGGAGCGGCAACATGGTGGTGGCCCCTCTGTCAGTTATTAGATTGACATCTAATTAGTCAATATAAGCAAATATTATTTTTGGCGACGGTGGCCGAAAATAGTGCACCTGCAGTTGACCCAGCACCAAGAAAGGGTTACTGTGAGGAGCTTTAGAATTTATATGTGTTAGGTCATTATTCAAACTGTTTGGGGAGCATTTTTGCTGATAGGGCACGTCTAATGAGAGCATGATCTTACTTAACTTACTAACCCACATCAGGAGTCCTCATTTTCCAATAAGAACCTAAATGCAAGACATTCGAGAGGGACTGTGTCGTGATTGCATAGCTCACCTGTGAAAGATTTTCTTTGCAGAGTGGACAATGTGGGTTGTGGTCCAGGCATCGCTCAAGGCATTTGAGGCAGAACGTGTGTCCACAGGGAGTGGCTAAAGGCTCATAAAACAACCTGTAAGCACAATGTGAAAGATTGTGTCGTTTCAATCTGATTAATACGTTTTATGAAGAGCCCATGGAGAGCAAATCCTACAGCGTCATGATGGTCAACTTTTCACATACTATTTTTTTGTAAAGTGTCCTACTTTCAGTTGTTATGGAATTACAGTATGTCTCACGTTCAGCAAATTAAAGTACATATTCAAAAATAAATACATCAGCAATGCACAGAAATTGGTGGTGCAAAAAGCATCATACATTTGGTTCTAGAGTTATAATGTATTTGGGCACTTTGGGCCATAAATATCAAGTAGTACTAACGCATAAAACACCTTATTGCACCGAGGCACTTAAGGCCCATTTAAGATGTTGGGCCATAAGGTGTCTTTACGCACTGCACAGTGTCTTATGGCTTAGAACAGTTTTTTCACTGCTATATAAAATGAATATATGATTATATAATATATAATTGAGATGGTGCTGTATCAAGCGTCCATGATCAGGATTGCTCAGTCTTTGATGACCACAGGGATTTGTGTGTGTTTGGCTGCACACGTAACTATCACTGCGCTTGGTAGTTGAAAATGATGCCACAAAAAAGGGAAATAAATGTTGACTTGGGGAAGGTCTCATTTCTTTTATCCTGAACATAGCATTGCACACCGTCGGTAGATAGTCCCCTCCTTCTCTGTAGGACCTGATAATATCAACTCTTTCCCTGCTCCTTAAGTGCAGTCCAGTCCTGAATCATTCAGTGTCTTCTTAAGCTTGCCTGCCAAAGTTTACACCTGACTGACATCAATAGCTGTAGCTAAAGATGTAGCAGACGTAACACGATGTGTAGTGTTAAGGCTGGCCCATTATTTAACAGTAGTGCTTCTGAAATTAATGGGTAAGATGATAACGCAGGCATTACTGAACAAATTATTTTGTGCATTATTTCGCAAGTACAAGGGTAATCACATCTGCACATACATAACAGAAATAGGAAGGGATAAAGAGGTGGAAGTCCTGCACTGCTGTGTATGGCTAAAAGAAATGAGAATTTCAGCCAGTCAAATTCCCCCGTTCTTTGTTGCCTTCACACAGCAGCAAAACACATTGGGTGAACTAAAGCAAACCAACACCAGGGAGGGAAAAAAAACTGTGTTACACCAAACTAGGTGTCCACCAGTATCGCCAAAAGTACCTTCCTGCCATACAAGGCATCTGCTAAAGAGGCAATCTCTATCTTTTAGGGTCTCATCAAAGTGTTGACTGGACTAAGGTGCTGCTCTGCAAATATCTTGTGGAGATACTAGTGCCCATTTTGCCCAAGATGCAGTGAGCGTTTTCATTGTTTGCAAAGGTTTGCCTTCAGATACGTAATATATCAGCTACATGGCTTCTTTTATCCATCTTGCAATAATAGATTTTGAAGCTTTTTGGCCGCTTTAAAGCTCAAAATCACCATGAACTATAGATTAGTTTCTTTTGGTTATAGGATTGGGAAATTAGGGGAAAGCACACCCTTTTGACAGCACTCATTGTCAAGTATGATATGATGGAAAATTATAAATTGAAACTTTATTTATATTTGAAAAAATAAAAAAAATAAAATAAAGGTTACAAGAAAACATCAATAGATGTGTATAACTAAATCTAGCTAAATAATATATAAGTGAATATATCACTACGGTGCCTAAACATATAAGACAGACCAAAGTGCTATATACATAAGTAACTAAAACTGAAACAGAGGGGAAATCCTAATAGTTAGCAGTAAATTACATTAATAGTAATTAGAACCTCAATAGGTCACAGTTGGTAGTGGATAACCCCTAGGTACAGCACTAGAAGTAATTAAAAACCTGTATATCATAAACAGGTAGCGTAAGACTGATAATGTTAATATTTACAAATAAATGATGTATACTTATTCCTACAAAGAACCTGCAATTGGTACAACAGATAGTAAAGTACCTAATATGATAGCTATGTTACATAGGCACACAAACTGTGTGAGAACGCCTTGAGGCACGAATCAAAGTTAGTATCAATTTACAGCCTCATTAATACATGAACAGATTACTTTGATATATACATGAATGTATATCAAGTGCAAAGAGCCCACAAAATGTGTTGATGTGGCTCTGAGGCACGGATCAAGTCCGTATCCAGTTATAGCCTCATAAATTAATCTTATAATGCACTCTAAGTAATCAGAAAATCAATAGCTCATAAAAAGTAAGACATGCAGTGAGGAATAAATATGTCGCAGACAGACAGGGTGTATCAAAAGGCTAACACACAATTGGTAAATCAGCCAGCAACTGTATTGGCTACATAAAGTGCCAAGAGGAGCAATCAAATAGCACTGCAACAGTATCTATATCAATATCTCATATGTTGCTATTACCATCGTCATGGTATAGCATTAGATACATCTCATTATACTCTGTTTAGTGCAGTGTTATAAATATAGTCTCTGGCTCAGCTGGCAACTAAGTTATAGTTATTTAATTTTTTTATTTATTTTTATTCTCATTTTTATTTTGGTTTTTATATGTTATCATTAGGACCTCATGAGTTAATTATCAATTTAACTATTTGTTTTTGTATCCTGATCTCTGTATGTATCTATTAGGATTCCATGTGATCCAAATGTATTCCTTGTATCATATACAACCACCTACAGTCATTAAAAATTATACTTATGGATATAGGTTGGGATCATTTTTACGTGGAACCATGTGATACAAATAATGAATTATATATATATGTACAAAAAACAATTATGTAATATTAACAATAAATATTTTTGGACAATTTAATATTTATTTTAAATTTTCCAACGAATAATATTTACAATGTCTAACACATGGATTCCAGGTCTAAAAGATCTATTCTTATATATACATGTATATTGCTTTCCTCAAATGAACTATTTATAATAACAAATTGTATCTATGCCATCCTCAAAAGATTAACAATAATAATCTTAAATAGCCTTAAATTAAATCTAACAAAATACAAAGGTGTGTTTTTTATGAATATATGTAAATATATGTTTAACATTCAAGTACCATGATAATGGTTGCTTTACATTGTTTTTTTTTATACTCATCAAGCTCATTGTGTTTCTAATCAATCAATTAGCAATCTCACTCGTTGTATTTCTTTTAAGATCAAGTGTATAACATTATGTAATTACATGCTGTCTCCATTTGATTGGTCAGGAGATATATTTAAACCCTGTTCCGGTCCAACCTATTCATTATCCCCTGAAGAAGTCAGAGAAAGTCTGAGGAAACGCGTAGGGATGGTATTATTGCACATGATTTAGTGCTCATTTGACTTTTATTAGCAGCCAAAAGGTTTAAGCAGGCCAAACTTTGCTCCGGTACACTGGGACTCTTTCATTAGTGGGAACCTGCGCCACAGGACTGTGGTTGACGGAGGAATTTGAAACCAGTTACACCCCTGATGAGGAGTGACGACATCCATTCCCAGTGGAAGAGCGGCGGCACCTCGAGGCTACTCCTGTATATGAGTATAAGCTTATACAATGCTGCTTTATATCGTACTCTTGTGAGTTTTGAATTGTCTTCACACATGTTTTATTACATTTTTATACGTTATCAAACGAAGATCGGGCGCTTTTTTCTTCTCTTTCTTCTTAGGTTCGTCAAGGGAGTTTGTTGCACCCAAGAAGAAAGCTGCCAGCATCTTTGTTTTATTTAAGATCAACACAGGTCTTATATTTTTTTTTTAATTAGATTCACTCACATAGTATACATACATATTTGGACAATAATATACAATATATATTTTTCACATATTTATATTTTTTTTCACATATAATTTTTATTTTTTCTATTTTTGTATTTTTAATTTTTAATTTTTTTTAAATTATATATTATTTTTGTTCAATTATATTTGCATCAAGTCAGCATTGTAGTTACATTATTGATCATTGTATGAGCACATGATTTTTGTTCATTATCACCTTATTAGCTAAGTTAGTGGTATTCACATCGATTTATTATAACATAATTTTCAATTTAATATTTCTGGTTATATCCTTGCATTTAGGCGCAGTCTTTTTCTTTTTTTCCCCATATATGTATATATATATATGTACATTGTTTAGGTTATGGTGGGTGAAAAGGTGACTAAAAACCCTCCACCGTATGGCATATAGCATATAAAAATATTACTTGTGCGCACTTTCCCCTGCGGTGCGCGACAGGTTTTCAATCAGGCAGGGGAATTTAAGTTCAGAGTTTGCAACGAAGGCATGGCCACGCCCCCACCAGTGGTTCAGCCAATGAGGGCGAACCAGCCGCGTGAGGTCATGGCCACGCCCCTGCAAGCCCACCGCCACGCTCCCTCCCGTCGCAAACGTTCCCTCTCCCCTCAGACAGCGGTGCAGCGCTGATCCCGCGCCGCCCCCCCGCCGGGCGCGCGTGCCACAGTGCTGACTGGGGACTTACCCTAAGGCCACAGCCCCAGTGCCTTCTACAGTGCACAAACACCGACCCTCAATGGGACTGGGCCCAGTTCACACCTTCGCGCGGAAGGTGCAGCCGCGCTGTACTACAATTTTCCCCAAAGACAATGAAATTGAATCTAGAAGTTGCGACAGAGGGGTGGCCACGCCCCCGCCGGAGGTTCAGCCAATGAGGGCGAACCAGCCGCGTGAGGTCATGGCCACACCCCAGGAAAACCCCAGCCACGCTACCCATCTCAAACTCTGCAGTCTTGTCCCAGACCGCGGTGAGGCGCTGTGCACGTGCGCCCCCCCCCCCCCCCCCGGGCACGCGTGCTACAGTGCACACTGGGACCGCGGCCTAAGGGGAGATACTAAGCTCAGTGCCCTGTCATATTTTCCGCAAAACAAAATGTATTTAGTTTTCAATGACCACTACCCTGAAGCATTCCAATATTACCTTGACCTGTTTATACAGCATTCACACAGCTTAACGCCTGCACTGCCAGAGCATGTACAACACAATCCAAACTAATGTATTGGTAGTACTTCTACAGCAAAGCGATTACATGTCGTTTTTCCACAATTGTTTATTTCTTAAGGAATTTTCTTAATGGGTGTTAAGCATGATTCTGTTGAATTACTATCCTTGGCAAGACATGGCAACGTCTGTTTCGCCAAAGTGTAGATTTCCTTTTTTTGTAGCAAAAAGCCACTCTTTTCCACTCTTGGGACCCCGCAGTTTCTGAGATAGTTCACCGGTTTAAAATCTCCCTCACTAGAAACAAAATGACGTCCAAATCTCCTGCCAATAGGAAGCCGTCTGCTTCATTGGTTGTGGTTCCTATTGGATGGACATTTAAATTCCCTTTAAAAACCAGGATGTAATACTTGTAACTTCACCAGTAAGTATCTCAGGAGCCAGGGCGCCCCTGAATCTGATAATAGTGCGGTTCCAAGCCTGGAAAAATTAAATGGAGGTTAGTTATGGTGGATTGCTCCAAATGTCATGGGAACAGTGCTAATCTCTCTCTCACCACAAGGTGCCGATGTTGTGTAACGGTAGAGAGGGGGCTCTGGCTGTACAAGCTCTTGCTGATCAAATAGTGACTGATATAAGTACTGTACCAAAATTCTACCAACATCATTACCATAAACAAGCATACATCCCATACTGTATGCAGAGAAAGAGAAGTACATCAATGTCAAGAATGAATGTACAGGCAGCCCTCTGTTAGCCAACACAATGCGTTACTCAAAATGGCGTCGGATAGCGAAGCGTTGTAAAGCAAAACACGTTTTCTCATAGGAACACAGTTTAAATCAAACGTTCCGTTCCTGAAGGCATTTTTAATGCTAAAATACACAAAATATTTTACTCAAGCAATAAGATATGCAGCACACACATAAATTATGATGTAAACATTATATTTATTGAATCCAGAACTGTATAATAAAACTGTTAGACATGTTTAAAGACCTAAAGACACCACAAAACCTTCACACAGACTGATCTGGATGATTTCCCTGACTGCAGCCTTCTGATTGACATAATGTTGCAACTTTGCAAAGCGTCGCAAGAGCGTCGGATAAGCCATTTTGGCGTCGTAAAACTGGCCATAGGGATGCATTGGACAGCGTCGGATAAGCCATTCGTCGCAAAACGAAGGGTCGTAAAATGAGAACTTACTGTACCCACATTTATCAACAAAGACTAACTAAAAAACAAAACACTTTTGCAAATTAGCTCACTGGAAGGTATAAGATATAATATATACTGTATCCAAGATGGGATCTTTTAAAATGAGCAGCTGGAACATTCAGGGCCTGAATGCATCAGCTTCTGGGTCTAAAACACAAGATCCAGACTTCAAACAATTTGACGAACTCAGACATTTTTATCCAACACGAAACATGCATCCAATCGGAGGAGACGTCTCTCATACCCATGGGGTACAGGCAGCTCCTAGTACCAGCCCCAAAACACAAAAGGTGTGAAACGAGACCGCCATTTAGGAGGAATCAGAATATGGTACAAGGAGGCACTTAAAAGCCAAATAAACCCAATAAAAAGAGGAGATACCCACATGTAGCTACAAATAAAATGCTCCAGGTTCACCCATGAATATGACACATTCCTATGTGCAGCATACATCCCCCCCCTCCGACTCCCCATACTACAAGCCAGATATCCTTGAGATCCTGCAGACAGAGGCAATCCACTTTCAGACCCTGGGTAAAATGCCGATATGTCGAGATCTCAGTGCCAGAACAGGCAGGGAACAGGATGACCTGTTTTTTTACATTTTAAAATCTGGACAGATGCGCCCCCTTTTTTTCTTCTTCTTGCATTCCTCCCTCTCCCCCATCCTCACTCTCTCCCTCCCCGCCCAATCCTCGCACCCCATCCTCTCTCCTCCCCATCCTCATCCTCTCTCCTCCCTGCCCCCCGTGCTCTCTCTTCACCCGCTCCACCCTCCCATATATGAACACAAACACTACACCATATACACACATAGCAAACATGCAACATTAGTGTTGATCATTAGTGTAACACACACACACACACCATATACAAATACACATTTATTTCAACATATAAAAAAACACTAAATATACAACATATGCATGCACATAATGCATGAAACATACATATGCATTGCAAATACACACACTCACACTTACCAACACAGACACACACACCAACACACAAGAAACCGGGAGATGTAGAGAGGAGCAGCTATGGAGAGCTCTGCAGCTCCACCTGTTGCCCGGAAGTGGTTAAGCAGCCCTGCTCTCCTCCCTCCTCCCGGCTACAGCTGTTCTGTAATCAGCTCCGCACTCCACAGCCAGCATTCTCCATTCTCCTCCTAACCGACAGGGGGGGGGGTGGGGTGGGCGGGCCCCCGAAGACGGGCCCCCGGGCTTTAGCTATGCCCCTTTATCACACCCATCCTTCTGTACAGCAGCGAGGTGTGGGGTCCTGTCACATACCCAGACTCCACAAAATGGGACACCAGCCTAACCGAAATACTGCATCTGGAATTCTGCAAGCACCTTCTCAAAGTACACAGGAGTACATCAAACAATGCATGCCGGGCTGAGCTGGGCCGCTTTCCTCTACTGCTCACTGTACAGAAGAGAGCACTGACATTCTGGGCCCACCTAGACAACAGCCATCCACAGTCTTACTGCTACCGAGCAATGAAAAGCCAAAAGCTCCTAACTAAACCCTGTGCCATCAAACAACGTCCTCTCACTCCAAGAACAAAACCCCACACAGATCAACAACCTGCCGGAAAAACAAATCAACTCAAATCGCCAGCGAAATGAAAAAGCAGTATGTGACTATATGGGAAACGATATCCAGCACTCAAAGAAGCTGGGGACCTAACACAGCCTACAGAGAGAATACCCACTGGCACCCTACCTACTGAAGGTAAAAGACCCAAAGCAGAGATAGACCTTGTGCCAGTACAGAAAAGAGTGCCCACAGCCAGGAAATAGAAACAGGCAGACACAGACAGAACTGGAAGCCCTGGGAGAAGAGACTGTGACAGCGATGTGAGTAGGAGAGGTAGAAGATGAAACACACTTCCTGCTGCGCTGCACGCAATACTCAGAATGAGCAGTGCCCACCTGGAGAAACTCTCAGCTCTTATCCAGAACTTCAATAATATAGAAGAGAACTAAAAAATAGCGATCCTCCTGGGAGAAGATATAACCACAGTAAAACTGGCTGCACATTGTATCTGCACCTGTCACAGGCTGAGAGACACCCACTAGCCCCCACATCCCTGTGTGCAACTGTTACCCTACCCTCTGTTATTCATATACTGTGTAATAATTATATCCTACCCTTGTTATTCATATACTGTGTAATCATTTTACCCTACCCTCGTTATTCATATACTGTGTAATAATTATACCCTACCCCCTGTTATTCATATACTGTGTAATCATTTTACCCTACCCTCGTTATTCATATACTGTGTAATAATTATATCCTACCCTTGTTATTCATATACTGTGTAATCATTTTACCCTACCCTCGTTATTCATATACTGTGTAATAATTATACCCTACCCCCTGTTATTCATATACTGTGTAATCATTTTACCCTACCCTCGTTATTCATATACTGTGTAATAATTATATCCTACCCTTGTTATTCATATACTGTGTAATAATTATACACTACCCTCGTTATTCATATACTGGGTAATCATTTTACCCTACCCCCTGTTATTCATGCTGTGGCAATACTGAAATGTTCTTTTGTTATGCCAATAAAGCCGATATGATTTGACTTGACAGACAAAAGAGAGCAGCCAAAAAATAAATAAATCAAAACCCGCCAAGGTTGTAAAAAATAAATAACAAATACATATAGGTGTCATATTTGGGTTAAAAAAATGTGTCAAATCACCCAGATCACTGGAAATAGTTCACTTGGGTCCTAGGTGGGACTGTCCCTTTAAATGAAAACACTATTAATAAAACAGAAAACTGAGCAGCACACAAACTGCAACTGACAGAGTAATTTAGAGTCCCAGCTGCCAATGCAACATACATGTTGGGTAGTTCAGTCAGAATTCAGTTGTAAAAAATATTCATAGTAATAAAATAGTAACATAAATGTGGGGAATAACAAAAATGAGCTCTTCGAGCAGCAATCACCGATATGAACCTGTGTGAGGAATTTATTCAAACAAGGATCATAAAAGCCGAATCACAGTGAGCTTACTGCGAAAATAATGTGTAAAACTACAGTAGGTTCAGTATGTTTTGAAAATTGTATATCTATTTTAAAATGTAAATATTAACAGTTACAATGCATCTTTGGGGAAGTTATTTTCTAACTTGAACTCATAAAAGGAATATTTATAGTTGGCATTGTACTTGTATAGTATTTGACTTCATATAAACATATCCCCTAAAACGCTCTAATCAATGTTTGATGCACGTCATGGTTACAACTTTACTGCACAACCATTTGAATTTCTTTTCCCCCCAATACAAAAAGTAAAATAGGTTTCCCAAGTAGGATATGTTTACATGAGCAAATCGTTTGAGTTCTTGATGTTTTAAAAGTTCACTTGAATACTATCTGGGGTACTTCATCATACAACCATCTACACTATTGCTATGGGAAGGGCATGAACAGCACTGAGCAGCAACATACTTACAGTCCCCTCTAGTAACAAAGATTAAACTGCAGGAAGATTTCATGACACTCATACCTCATACAGAGGGAGCACTCAAAGTCAGAAGCATCCACCAGAAGCACAGGGATCTCTCTTACTGTAGAGTCTGTAACAGACTGATCACAGGTAGATTCTCCATCTGATAAGAGAGCAGATCATTCAATTAGTTTACTACAGCGAGGGGTAGCACAAATGAAGAGGAACACAGTGAGGAAAGACATTGCACAAAGAAGAGCAAAGATATCCTAAGGAAATAAGTAAAATGAGATGAGGTGGAAATATAAACACGTATCAACAGTTCTCTGTGAATTGCATTCTTCTTCAAATACAATGTAATGTTTTGTAGGATGCTCTGCTTCCTTGCCCTGAATGCAATGAGGAAGTAAGCTGGAAAGTATGCCCACTATCTTTATCCTTGCTATAAAAAGGTCACGCTTCTGTAGTGAAAAGGCTTGGTAGACATTCCAAATTGCAGGTGAAAACTGAAACATGAAGGACTTTTTCTGAGTGCAGTACCGGTAATACACTTGTATTGAAAAAGTTCTAACATTTCCTTTGATACGTGACACTTTTCTTTAATTCCGAGGGTTTCTTACACACTGGCAGTGAGTGAAGCTCCTTGCAAGGAAAGCTGTGTACCATAGTTCTCAAGTGTAACCTTTTCAAGTGTGAAGAGAAATGTTTCAGCCCCTTTCTATGCCATAGCTTGAATGGCATTTTGGAACCAAAAAGGTAATTTAAGCATAAGAAAACTGTATTGTAGGTATTATTATCTGCATGGTCTTGGTTCATATAATTTTACTGCACTGACTTTGCCCAATTTAGTAAATAACCTTATATGACATCTAAGGCCTGGGACATAGTAGTGTGAGTAAGGCTGAATCGTGCTGAGCCGCGCTCACACTCGGCACTGAGCCCCTGCAGCAGCAATGAGAGCGGCTTTAGCAGGGGCTCGCGCACGCGCCCGCACGCTTGGGGAAGCGTGGGTCTCAAGATGGTTTCAAATTTGGCGCTCGCCGGAACGCAGGGCCGGTCACGAGAGCGGCTCGCCCAATGAGGGCGAACCAGCTCCGTGACGTCACTGGCCTGCCCCCAGACCCGCCACCGACACGCCCACGGGCGGCGCGCTGTGTAAGGCCAGGGAAAGCACCGCTTTCCCTGAGCCTCAGCGCGCCTCCGACTATTTTTGGCACTGTGTCCCAGGCCTAAGGCAGGAGTGCGCAAACTTTCCCCCATACGCACCCCTGCCTGCTGTACTCGGGACCTCGCACCCATCCCCCTGCTCGACCCCAGCGTCAAATGACGCGCGGGGTCATGTGACGTCACGTCGCCATGGTAATGTGACCCCGCGGCGTCATTTGACGCAGGATGCCACATTGCTGGAAGGGAAGTGTATTATGGAGGCCTCGCACGGTACCCCGGCATTTAATTTAAATGCCTGGGGGGAGAGCGCGGGACCTCTATAACTGTCGCGCCCCCCCAGAAAATCTAGCGCCCCCCCAATTTGCGCACCTCTGATCTAAGGAAGATATCATCAGAATACATTAGAATAATTGTAGAATGTGAATTTAAACATCACATGTCTTTGTTGGATAAAATGATATCATGTCGGTACAAAACTACACATACATTCGGCTGTATATTCCGCCTTAAGATGTTACAACAGAGATTTGTGTGGCCTTAAAAAGATCATGTACAGTAAATATTTATGTAAGTTTTCATACCGTTTTACATTAAGCAACGAATCTACATTTCAAGTATCAATGAAGCTACCAGAAATCTCTGCTAGTTTGTTCTAGGTATTTGAATATGAAATGCTCACAATATCTTGCTGTGAAAGTAGACCGTATTGGTTGTCTCTGTGGAACTTAGTCTGGAATGGGTGATCGGTACTATAGTAAACAAAAGTGCTGGGTTGTTAAACGGCACCCCATTATTTATTTTTAATAAATCAATAAAGGCGTCCTTTCCTCGGCTACGTATTTACCCCATGATATAGTAAAGCAGGTAAAGTTCCCTCATTTGGTTGACACTGCATGTGGCATCCAAATAACATTACAATTTCCCTTACGCTTACCTGAAGAGAGCTTCGTGGCTTTGACTGGAAGATCCATGCTTGGAAGATCCTCCGAAGTGTTGGAAAGCTTTCGCTTCAGACCGACACCAGGAAGGCAGGAGAGGACACTTCCCAGTGTCTTTTTTGCCTGGTCAACGGGCAGGTCAAATGTTTGATGAGAGTCCGGAAAATCCTTTCCCCGAAACAGGTCCGACTCCGGGAATGAGGCTTTGGATAATCTGAATATTGGGTCCTGTAGACAAGACAAACCTGTGACAGTTAGAGATAACATTACCCCAGACAAATTTCCTCAGTATTCACAGGCCCTTGACGATAACGAGCTGTGGGGCTTTGACAGTGCACTTAGAAAAATCTGATAATGCTAATTTAGGCTAATTGGGTCTCCTCTCGAGAAAGCCCTCTGTGAGGGAGAAACGCGTTCAGCATTTGTTGCCATTTCAGATTTCAGAATGAAGTCAAGTATTTAATTGAAACACTTGCGTGCCGAGAAAATAATGTTTTCTGGTGGTGTTTGCCTAGAACAGGGGTGCGCAAACTTTTTTCCCTGCGCCCCCTGCCGGCTCTCGCCCCCCCCTCTGCTCGTGCCCCCCCCCCTTCTTACCTTGTCTCTGGCGTTCTAACGTCACGGCAAAGCGACGTCACGTGACCCCACAGTGTCATTTGACGCGTCGCCAGAAGCCCCCGGAGCCAAGGTAAGGAAATTTATAGAGGCCTTTGCTGCTCCCTAGGCATTTAATTTAAATGGTTTTGGGAAGAGCAT